>NW_006408656.1:5137045-5141663 GCF_000296735.1 Chrysochloris asiatica
TATATCTGACAATATTCTGGTGCTCGTCGTCATGTTTCAATATTCAATATTCTGGTGCTGGCAGTGTTGCACTGCTATTCATAGGGTTTTCAGTGACTAAATATTCAGAAGTAGTCCGCCTCTCCTCCTTCTTAGTCTGTCTTCATCTGGAAGCTTATCTGAAACCTGTCTATCATAGGTGGCCCTGCTGGTATTTCAAATAGCAGTGGCATAACTTCCAGACACAGTAAGCCATCACAGTAGAGTAAACTGATAAGACATGTGGTAGGTTGTGTTGTTAAGTACTGTCAAGTTGTTTCTGACTCATAGTGACCCTGTATAAGGTTTCTCAGGAGGGACTGGTGAGTTAGAAGCGCTGACCTTGCAGTTCAAATCAACCTTGTGGTCCAGTACTTATCCTACAAGGTCACACCAGGACTCCTAACATGGCATATTAGTAAATGCTTAATATTTACAAAATAAATGTCAATTAACATATCAAGTAAATGATTACGCCTAGGAAGACCAAAACATTTAAGAACTTGCTTTAGGCAAAGCAATTATGGGCAGGTTACTTTCTAGTACTCTAGAGTCAGGATGAGAAAAATCTCACTTTGAGCTTTGCCCCGTAAGAATTTACTGGACATCGTAGGAACAGGAGAAATCCTCTGTAAGGCTGGAGGTTGAGGAAGGAATTAGCTGTACACACTAAAAATTTATAAAATTCCTCATTACAAATGAGGCAAAAGAAATGGACACATCTAGTATTTCATATTGCTCTTCTCCTTCACAACTGGATATAGTAAATCAGCTTAAGTACAAAAAGTATGATTTGAGTTGGAGATTCACTGCTTTTGACCAAATCATTTCCAGCTTTGCCTCATTCTATACAGATTAAAGGACCTACTAAATGACAAAGCAAATACAGTGCTGAGCATACTGTTTTACATGTACAGAGTCCTTAGTAAATATTAGCTCTCAATAGCACTGTATCATCATCAGTTTAATTTTTCCCATTCCACTTAATCTTTACAAAATGCAGATAGTCTTCAACTTAAGTCATTCTACTTATGGAAAACCATACTATTTATTTTTTCTTTTATGGTACATCTTATCACTAGTAATAAGTACTATATACACTGTTGCACTGTGGAATTTGTTGATGTCAACATTCTCAGATGTTCACTAGCATGTGTTCAAAGACCGGATTTATAAAGATGCTGATAATGAAAGACAATAATAATTAAAACTAAAGGAAAAAAAAGAAACCCAAACAGGTATTCGAATTATATCAACTTATGAATTCACTGGAATGAAACCATATAGTTTTCACTGATAAATGAAAATAAAAATCTAAAAAAAATTTTTTTTAACTTCAATAATTGCACAAATTCACAGAACAACACAGTGGAAATAACTTGATGGAAGGCAGGCAGTGACACTAAACACTACTTTAAAAAGCTCATTTGTCAGCTGATAAAAAAAAAAAAAATCCAAATGTGGTTATAAAAAGTACTTAAGGGAAATCAATACTCCATGTCTTCTTTGCTCTTTAACAATTTAAAGAGTTCTTTTCCAGCAGATTTACCAAAAGACAAAATGAAGGCAAGCTATCAATACTCTCTATGACCTATAGATGATATTTAGCCACACCATGCTTGCCAATTTCAACTAAGGAACGAAGACAGTATCAGGCTTAGCAGAGAGATGGTTACATGGCTCACAAATGAGGATTAAGGTATTGATAACATTTCAGTCATTTTAGTTTGGTCTTCACATACTTTTTTCATAGCACATAAAAAGTTACAAAATTTCACAGACAGCTGTATCTCTGCCTTCTTAAAAAATGTGACATTTCACTAACAAGGATTATGAGATTTCTGTTCTCCATGATTGGCAAGCACCTACCCCATCTACTTCTATAAACTCACAATTTCCAATTAAAATAATAGTTCTGGACAGTTAATAACACCTTTGCCATAGATATTTTTAAATTGAGACATCATATCAAGATCTTTATGATACTCCTAAAAAACAATCTAAGACTGAAAAATAGTCTAGTCTAGACATTTTTATTGACCAGTTATGTGGCCTTTTATAAATCACTTCACCTACCCAAGCTTTGTTCGTATTTTTTATAAAGTGAGGGACACAGATAATAATGCTTTCTAAAGCCAGCTCTGTGATTTACTAGCCATGTAACTTTGGAAAATTATATCATGCAGTCTCCATTTCACCAGGTGAGTGTTAAATGAGATGACATATGTGAAGCAGATCTCAACAAATAAGAATAATATTCCCAAAAATAGTAACAGTTAACACAAAGCTTACTACTTTCTAGGCAGAATTCTAAGGTCTTTATATATAATTCTTTTGATCCTACCAACAACTTTCTTTGGTGTTGTTGGTGGTGGTGGTTGATAGGTGCCATCGAGTTGGTTCTGACTCATATCAACTCTACTCATAATATAACGAAACACCGCCCAGTCCTGCACCATCCTCATAATTGTTGCTATGTTTCAGCCCATTGCTCCTGCCACAGTGTCAATTCTTCTTGTTGGGAGTCTTTCTCTTTATCACTGACCCTCCACTTTACCTAACATGATGCCTTTCTCCAGGGACTGATCCCTCCTGATAACTTGTTGGAAATATGAGAGATTAGGTTTCATTATACTGACTTCTAAAGAGTATTGTACTTCTAGATGTACTTCTTCCCATACAAATTTTTTTGTTCTTCTGGCAGTCCATGGTACTCTCAATATTCTTCTCCAACACTATAATTCAAATGCATCAATTCTTCTGCAGTCTTCTTTCTTAGCTGCTCAACTTTCACACACATTTAAGGTGACTGAAAATAGCATGGTTCAAGTAAGGAGCACCTTAGTCCTCAAATAGTCGTCTTTGCTCTTCAACAATTTAAAGAGTTCTTTTCCAGCAGATTTACCTAATATTTGATTTCTTTTTTCTTTTTCTTCCCAAATGAACCACAGACTTTATTCATTGATACCTGAAATATTTTTAGATGGCGCTTAAAAAACAAAGTTTTATTATGCATCATTTGATAATTTGCATGGGAAAACATTAGCTTTACATTAATTCTATTGTATATCATTTCACTGCCATTCACATGCTTACAGTCCCCTCCATGCATTGTCAAACAACCAAAGGGTATACCCCACAAGCCTGCCCCTCGGTCATCAGCACACAGCTCCTCTCCCTCTCTAGGTCTAGAGTTCCCAGATGCTCCATCTCTCCATGTCATTGTCTCTGCCTCCATCTCTGGCATCAGTTTCTCTGGGTAGGGTCCCACATTCTGTTCTTCTCCCTTGATGGTCCCAGGGACCTCCACTCATAGACTGCGAAGTCAACCACTCCCCTCCTTTTGCTACAAAACATCTACCTTTACATTTCCAACCCTCACAGTCAGTCCTGATAGCAATTATTCACTATTGTACCACAAGAGTCCTATCCTCATTTCCTTTCATCCACCCAGACTGCTCGAAAACCACTCAGTGGAGATTCTACCTCCCTCTGTGCCCTCTGGATCTAGGCTCCCTCTTGAAAGCTTGTAAGCCAGTCACTTCTTGCCTCTGTAGTCCCTTATTTTGGGTAGCCAATGTCCAAGTTGACCATCCCTGTCTACCCTTTGTATTGAAGGGGTGGGAATGATCCTCACTGTAAAGATTTGTTCCCCTTTTTAAGCTACTGCATCCATAGGTGTAGGTCAAGTTCACCAAATTGTATCAGATTACTCTTTTTTTCCTCTTCTTTCTTCTTCTAGTTGAGTTCTGATCATCAGCCATTGAAGCCAGGTCAAGTGGGTATTATGTGCAAGTGTGGGTGTTCTTATGCATATCCCCTCCCTTCTTATCAACTAGACACTTCACTTTCCACTCTAGTCCTCTGTGACTATCTCACTGACTCTGGGCTCACGAATCCCCAGGTCTTGCCAATGAGGTCTCTACCCAGGTTCACAGGAGTCGATTGAATATGGTAGGACTTAGCTCACAGTTTCATTGCTGTTTTTCCCTCACTTCCCCTATCAGTGACCACCGTGGTCATGCCTGCTCCTGTATTCTCCTTGAGTCTTACTTAGTCTTGGAAGGGGGTTTGCCCTAAGGGGACCCAACCATGTGCCTTGACGTTTCTTGGGCGAGCAACTTGCTTGTACTTGTAGTAGTTAGTCAGACTGCTGTTACTGTTTTGTATATTCCTGTCAGCTTTCTTTCAAGAAGTATCTTCTGGAGGATCATTCCCACCCCCTCGATACACAGGGTAGACAGGGATGGGCAACTTGGGCATTGGCTATCCAAAATAGGGGGGCTACAAATCCAAGAAGTGACTGGCTTACAAGCTTTCAAGAGGGAGCCTAGATCCAGAGTGCATAGAGGAAGGTAATCGCCACTGAGTAGTATTCAGTCTGTCTGGCCAGGGCTGATGAAAGGAGATGGGGATGGCACTCATGTGGCACAATAGTGAATAATTGCTATCAGGACTGACTATGAGGGTTGGAAATGTAAAGGTAGATGTTTTGTAGCAAAAGGAGGGGAGTAATTGACTTTGCAGTCCACGAGTGGAGGTCCCTGCGACCACCAGGGGAGAAAGGCAGAGTGCGGGACCCTACCCAGAAAAACAATGA
>NW_006408656.1:5142020-5143590 GCF_000296735.1 Chrysochloris asiatica
GCTCTCCCTCTCTGGATCTACAGCACACAGTGGCTCTCCCTCTCCGGATCTAAAGTCCCCAGCTGCTCCATTGCTCCACATCATCATCTCTGCCTCTATTTCAGGCATCACTGCTTCTCTGGGTAGGATCCTGCTCTCGGCTCTTCGTTGATGGTCCTAGGGACCTCCGATCCTAGAATGGAAGTTAATCATTCCCTTCCTTGCTGTAAAACATCTACCTTTACATTTCAAACCCTCACAATCAGTCCTGATAATAATTACTCACTATTGTATCACAAGAGACCCATCTGCATTTCATTTCAACAACTCCGTCTAGACAGATTGGATAGTACTCACTGGAGATTCTGCCTTCCTCCATGCCCCCTGGCTCTAGGTTCCCTCTTGAAAGTTTGTAAACCAGTCACTTCTTGCCATTATAGTGCTCCCCCACCCCCATTTTGGGTAGCCAATGTCCAAGTTGCCCATTCCTGTCTACTCTGTGTGTGGAGGGGGTGAGAATGATTCTTTCAGCAAGTATTTTTAAGTCCTTTACAAATTCAGCAAGCAAGGTTGTATTATCTGCATATCGCAGGTTGTTAATGAGTCTTCCTCCAATCCTGATGCCATGTTTTCTTCATACAATCCAGCATCTCGGATTATTTGTTGAACATACAGATTGAGTTTTGTTGTTGTTGTTAAGTGCCATTGAATAGGTTCCGTCCCATAGCGACCCTGAACAGGGTTTCTGAGGCTGTAAATCTTTACAGGAGCAGAAAGTCTTCTCTTTCTCCCACAGAGCAGCTGTTAGTTTCGAACTGCTGACCTTGCGGTTTGCAGCCCAATTTGTAACCACTATGCTAGCAGACTGAGTAAATATTGTGAAAGAATACAACCCTGGCACACAGCTTTCATAATTTTAAACCATTCAGTGTTCCCTTGATCTGTTTGAACAACACCCTACTGGTCTATGTGGTTCATGAGCACAGTTAAGTATTCCAGAATACTCATTCTCTGCCATGTTGTCCACAGCTTGTCATGATCCACACAATCTAAAACCTTTCCACAGTCAATAAAGCACAAGGAAACATCATTCTGATATGCTCTGCTTTCAGCCAAGATCCACCTGACATCAATAATGATATCCCTTGTTCCACATCCTTGTCTAAATCCAGCCTGAACCTCTGGCAATTCCTTGTCAATGTACAGTTGCAGCTGTTTCAAAATAATCTTTAGCAAAAATTTACTTAATATGATATTGTCTGATGATTTCCACATTTCATTCTGTCACCTCTCTTTGGAATGGACACAAATATGGATATCCTCCAATCAGTTGGCCAGGTAGCTGTCTTCCAAATTTCTTGGCATAGATCAGTTTGCTGAAAGATTTAAATTTGTATTGCATCAATCCCTAGAGCCTTGTTATTTGCCAATGCCTTTAGTGCACCTTGGACTTCTTCCTTCCATATCATTGGCTCTTGATCATATGCTATCTCTTTTTGCTCAAATCTTATACCTCCTCACTTCTTCATTTTCTTTAGCATCTCTATACTGGAAAGCAAGTTTCAGAGTGCCTTTTGACATCCATTTTGGT
>NW_006408656.1:5143690-5144639 GCF_000296735.1 Chrysochloris asiatica
GGTATGCAAGGGAAACCAAGATTCAAAAGACAGCCAAGTATCTTAACATTGTTTTCCCCCTTTTACCCAAATATTTTATTTCTTGTTGGCTGCTCCTATGAGTGTTATTGTGGATCCAAGTAAAATGACGTTTTGGCAACTTCAGTCTTTTCCCCATTTATCATGATGTGATTTACTGATCCAGTGGTGAGGATTTTTGTTTTTTTTTACATTTTTGTGTTCTTTACATACTGAAGGCTGTAGTGTTTTAAGACCTCTTTACTCCCAGCAAGGAAGGTTGTATCATTTACATATTGCAGGTTGTCAAGGAGTCTTCCTCCAATCCCGATGCCATATTCTTCGTCATATAATCTAATTTACTGGATAATTTGTTCAGCATACAGACTGAATAAGGATGGTGAAAGGATACAACCCTGGTGCACACCCTTCCTGATTTTAAACCATTCAATATCACCTTGTTCTGTTATAACAAGTGCTTCTGGGTGTATGAACAGGTTCCTCATGTGCACAATTAAGTGTTCTGGAATTCCTGTTCTTTGAAAAGTGATCTATAGTTTATCATGATCCACATAATCAAAAGTCTTTGCATAGTCAATAAAGCACAAGTAAACATCTTTCAGGTATTCTCTCTGCTTTCAGCCAAGATCCATCTGACATCAGCAATGATATCCCCTAGTTGCACATCCTTTTCTGAATGTGGCTTGAATTTCTGGCAGTTTCCTGTCAATGTGCTGTTGCAACTGATTTTTAATTATCGTCATGACATTTTACTTACATGTGATATTAATGATACTGTTAGATTCTTTCTACATTTCATTGGGTCACCTCTCTTTGGAATGGGCACACATATGGATTTCCTCCAATCAACTGGCCAGATAGCTGTCTTCCAAATTTCTTGGCACAGATGAGTGATAACCTCCAGCGCTTCATCAGTTTGTTAAGAGATTTC
>NW_006408656.1:5145093-5152358 GCF_000296735.1 Chrysochloris asiatica
GTATATTAACACATTAATAAAACATAATACATAAAAATAGCAATGCTTTTCTTAATAATCTCAATATCCCTGAACCATGCAGTTCAGAAAGTCTTCTTACAGCCACTTTGGTCTTTTCTTTCTTTCCTGTCTTTTGACCTTTTGATTTCTTCCTGTATGACATTATTATAATCCTACAACTCTTCCGATCTTCATGTCTAATGCAACAACTCTATTCTTGAAATGGTCTCTAAATTCAGGTGGAATCTGTCTAAGGGCCTATTTTGGCTCTTATGGACTTGTTTTAATTTTCCTAAGCTTCAGACCAAATTTGCATAAGACCAATTGATGGTCTGTTACACAGTCTGCCCCTGGTCTTGTTTTGGCTGATGATATGGAGCTTTTCCACCGTCTCTTTCCACAGATGTAGTCAGTTTGATTTCTATGTATTCCATTTGGTAAGGTCCATGTGTATAGTCACCTTTTTAATGTTTTTTTTGGTTTTTTTTTTAAAGGTATTTGCAAAGAATGTCATTGGTTTTGCAAAACTCTGTCAGGTAATCTCCAGAATCATTTCTGTCACCAAGGCCACATTTTCCAACTACTGATTCTTTCTCTTTTTTCTAACTTTTGCATTCCAATCACCAGTAATTATTAATACATCTTGATTACATGCTTGATCAATTTCAGACTGAAGTTGTTTGTAGAATTCTTCAATTTCATCATTACTGGTTGTAAAGGTTGGTGCATAAATTTGAGTAACAGTGGCATTAACTGGTCTTCCTTGTATGGGTATTACCCTATCACAGACAGCAAGCACTGTATTTTAAGATAGATCTTGAAATGTTCTTTTTGACTATGAATGCAATGCCATTCATCTTCAGTTTGTTGCTTCCAGCAAAGTAAAACCATATGACTATCAGATTCAAGATGTCCAATACCAGTCTATTGTTTATGTGTTCCATTTCATTTTTGACAACTTTCAATTTTCCTAGATTCTTTCTTTGTACATTCTATGTTCTGATTATTAGTGGACGTTTGCTGTCATTTCTTCTCATTTTGAGTTATACTCCATCAGCTAATGAAGGTCTCAAAAGCTTTACTCCATTCACGGCATCATGGTCAACTCTACTTTGAGCGGACAGCTCTTTCCCAATCATATTTTGGAGTGAGTGCTTTCCATCTTCCCACAGTATATCTGACTATGCTCCACTGCTATTCATAGGGTTTTCAGTGGCTAACCATTCAGAAGTGGTCCACCTCTCCTTTTTCCTAGCCTGTCTTAAGCTGGAAGCTCAGCTGAAACCTGTCCACCATGGGTGACCCTGCTGGTATTTAAAATACTGGTGGCATAGCATCCAATATCACAGCAACACACAAGCTACCACAAGACAAGCGATGGTTAGATATGTAGAAAGCTGTATTTAAAACGTTAACAGTTGTTGTTTTTTTTCCAATCAGTAAAACCCTATTTCTAATCTTAAATGAAAAGTCAACATATAAGGCATACAAAACCATTTCCATTGTGATTGAGGCAGGGATTGAGACCCAAAAGTGCACCTCAGACCTCACTCCCCTGCAGAATGTCAGAATGGTTCTAAAGTTATCCCACAAAAGAATGCCTTCATTGGGAAACTCTTACAAGAAGGCATCTGAGAATGTCTATTAATCAATCTCACTAGATATGGACATGCAAAAACATGTGAAAGTGGCCGACGTCTGTCTGTCATATTGATGTAACACCTATGGAGATGATGATATTATAGACTGTGAAGCACTTTGTAAATATTATCTTTAATCCTCACAACATCCTAATTAGGCAGAGATTAAAAGCATCAGTTTACATGTGAGGATTCAAAGAGGTTACATGTGAGATTCAAAGAGGTTACTAGAATTCCCCAAGGCTACACTGGAAGTAACCTCTCTCTGAAGCCCATTATTTTCCCTGTACCACAAGACAATATTCAAGATCAAGCAATTGCCTATTCCAAAGAAGCTCTACAGATAGGAGACAGATTTTTAATGAGAACACAAGACTGACAGCTTACAGGTAGTTTTGCTACTCAGGTAAAAGTTTTCTCTATTGGTCAAAAAGATGTCACTGAAACTGGGTCAAACTATTGGGCATTCGAAAGCAGCAGCACATTCCAATCAAAAGCTCTAAGGCCTTCTAGTCTTTGGTGTGGAATAGGGGTCTGGCTACAGGCACCATATCATCTTGATATCACATTAGGCTTGTACTTTTTTTGTTGTTGCTGCTGCTGTTTTAAATAGTGTTTTACTATGTTTTATGTGAAAAAACGTTCACACAGTAAATTAGGCTCCCATTTAATGATTTTTTATATAAATCGTTCCATGACTTTAGTTATGACTTTCACTATGTGTCAGCATTCTCAGCATTTCTATTGTTTGCATTTATCTCACTTCCCTTTCCCTCCTTGCCTTCTCATATTTGCATTAGGGTAAATGTTGACTGTTTGGTCTCATAGTTGATTGCTTAAGAACACACATTACTCATGGATGATAGTGTTTGTTTCATAAACCAATCTATTCTTTGGCTGAAACATGACCTCCAGAAATAGTTTCACTTCCAAGTTCAAAGGTTCTCTTAGGCCAACAGCCTCAGGGGTTCCTCCACTCTCCAACAGGTCTGACATTTTTTAGGAATTTGAATTTTGTGCTACATTTTCTCCCATTCTATTGGGACCGTCTACTGTGTCCCTAGTCAGAATGGTCACCAAATTCAGAAGCATCACTGATACTTCTCTAAGATTAGACAAGAGGAGACAGGCCAGCCAGTAGCTGCCATGGTGCTTGGAGAGGGTGACTTAATGCAGTCATAAGCGAGACATACGTTGATGGAACTTAACAACAATAAGGTTCAGCTTCAGTCTCACAGCAGCTCTACAGGACACAGCAGAACTGTCCCATGGGATTTCTAAGACTGTAAATCTTTATGGTAGCAGACTGCCACATCTTGTGTCTACAGAGAAGCTGGTGGGTTCAAACCACCAGCAGTTGAATGCTTAACCACTGTGCCACCAGGGCTCCTTGCTTCAACCACAGGAATAATTCAAACACCTTCCTCATAGGGCTGCTGTGAGGAGCAGATAAGAAAACTGTCTGTCAAAAGCTTTGCACAGTATTATACAAACGTAAGTATAATATGCAGTAAACTGTCTAGGACTTGCTAGGAAATCATAGCAGCAAACAATCCAGTGTGGCCAGCCTTGTTTTAAAACAGGGTTTCCTGAACCAGATTTTAGACTTGCTAAAAATCTTATAAGACTGAGTGACAGAATGGCAAACTGAAAATAAATTAATGTAATTTTTTATTTGTATAACAGCTTTAACATTTATAGAGCATTTTCATATCCTTTACCTCTATTACCCTTACTTGTAGGGTTAATTTTGCAGAAAAAGAATCTGGGGCTAAAGGGTTAACTGACTTACATGGTATCATATAGTTTGAGACACAAGGACAAAATATGAAGTGGTTCTTGGTCTCTTTTCTAAGGAGGGAGAAGTCCTCTGAAGTTGAGACTGGCTATCTTCCTTATACTGAATAGAGCAATGGGTAGGAAGGAAAGTGGAAAACTCTAAATAATGATGATGATAAAGAAGTCATCAAGGAAAATTCTAGGAATGTGTGACCAGAAGTGTGTGACCAGAAGAGAGCTGTTAGTGGATCTGGGAGGTCTAGGGAAGGAAAGAAAATGAGAAAGAAAAAGAGGAGGAGATGGCAGTCATTAAAGACAACAATTTAGGAAGTCCAGTCCTATAATGTCCAGCGTTATCTTGCTAATCTCTTCAAGGATCCTTTGATAAACTTGTGCATTACTCATTAAGTCTTTGTGTGTCTTGGTACTGCTGTTATTACTGTTCTGTTGTTGCTGTAAGCAGGTGACTTACAAAGTCCTAGTTATATGTGAGTTAAACCAGTAAATGACAGGGTAGGCTGTAGTGGTTACGAATCGGGCTGCGAACCTTAAGGTCAGCAGTTCGAAACTACCAGCCGCTCCGCGGGAGAAAGATGAGGCTTTCTACTCCCGTAAAGATTTACACCCTCGGAAACCCTGTACAGGGTCGCTATGGGTCGGAACCGACTCGACGGCACTTAACAACAACTTTCTACTCCAGTGCTTTTCTGTGTTAACACACTGTTTCCATACATTGGCCTTTTCAGAAGGATCCATAAACAATGCCAGCAATGTGAAAAAATTGAATTAAAATATAGTGTAATTTTTCAACTTTTTGAAGTCCCCTTGTATAAAATGTCATCTTCAAATGCACCTCAATACTATTTTTTTAAAGTTTTTATTGTGAATTGAGTGATAGATTACATAGGGGAACACCAGTTTTATACTCAGTTTCATTGCAATGATTACAATCTCCTCCATGCATCATCATTCAACAGTATTTGGTTCTATTCCCTGTGTTGTTGTTGTTTTTGTTTTGTTTTGTTTTTTGGATGGTCACAAAAACACTCAGGAATATACAATCATTTAAACAACCGAAGGTCACATTCTCCAAGCCTGCCTTCTGGCCACCAGCACCTGGCCACCGTCATACAGCCTTTGTCTTTCCACGAGTCTAGAGTGCTCATCAGCTGCTCTCTCTTTCCATGCCATCACCTCTACCTCCATTTCTGGTTGTCGCAGCTTCTCTGGATAGGGTCCCACATTCTGCTCATGCTCTTCTCCCTTGATGGTCCTAGGATCCTCTGTTCCTGGACTGTAAGATTAACCATTACCTTCTTTTTGCTACAAAACTTCTACCTTTACAAAGATGACAGTTGCAATTAGTCATGATAACAATTCCTACTGAATCATAAGAATCATATCCCCACCTATTTTCACCAGACTCATCTTGTTGTTGTTAAGTGCTGTCGAATCAATTCTGACCCATAGCAACCCTGTATAGGGTTTCCAAGGAGCGGCTGATGAATTTAAATCACCTACCTTGCAGCTCAAATGACTCTGTAGTCTGACACATTAGCCCACAGTGCCGTACCAGGAGATAAATATATAATACTATTAGTGAAGATTTCACAACTGCCATCCAACTGGAGTCCTGATGTGGGACTGTAGGGTAAGCACTGGACTGACAGCCGCAAGGTCAGCGGTTCAAACCCACCAGCTGCTCCTCAAAAACCCTGTACAGGGTCATTATGAGTCAGAACCAACTTGACTTACCAGCTTACCAACAATAACCACTTACCAACACCAACAATAATCCAAATGGGATCTCACAACTACCCTGTGCCAGACCAGGGAGCATGTTAAGCTCTAGCTAGGACTTGAACTTAGGATTTGACTCTTCGTCCAGTGAGCTTTTCTGTACAGAATAGTGCTTCTCATTCAGGAAAAGAATGTATTATATAATGAGACAAACACAGTGGCAATAAGATAAATAAGAAGGGGCTTTAAAACGCTCATGCAAAAATACAAGCGAAAAATAGTGAAATTTTTCCACAAACTTTTTAAAGCCCTCTTGTATTATATCTAATCTCATTTCTAAAATATTAACAAACTTTAATCTTATAGTTTTCACTATAATGTTTGAAATTTCCTCTCTCATCTTCTCAGAGAAGATGGGACTAGCAGACGATCCTGTGAGGAAAAGCAGAAAACTGCTTATGATTGTTATGGTCAACTATTTCACTGAGAGGAGTTTGACTAATCCTCCAAACTGGCATATTCCACACCACACAACCTGAGGGACATTACAGTAGTCTGAAATGGGTAGATTCCGTTAGAAACTGATATAAAATTTAGATGTGATGGTCATGTCTCCCTTCTGTTAAAAAAACCTTCAGACTCACTATAGCTGTTGAATAAAGTCTCAAATCTTTAAAGGAGCAATCAGGGTACTTCTGAGTCTATTTATAGAATTCTCTGTGTATCCCTTATGCTTCTTAAAACCATTCCTCACTCCAACTGTACTTTTCCACTCTTACACCTTTGGTTGTCCCATTCCTTTTGCCTAAAATGCTAGCTTACCAATCCTGGTTTGGTAGAACTGTTCCTGTTTCTTCTAGTCAAAAGTAATCTTTCCTTCCCCCTCAGTATTTTGTATCATTTTTGAAATAATACTTTAAATTACAGTTTATGTTCCCAGCCTGACTATAAGCTCCTTAAAGGCAAGGGCCATGTGATTAACCTTTGCATTCCTCATGTCTCGCCTTACACTGTACTTGCTGCCAAACAGGAACACACTAAACCATTGGATTGTTGTTGGTGTAAAAAATGGTATTCAGCTATCGTCTTAAATAAGATAAAAGGCATACTAGAGAGCAATATGAGGCTCAGTCAAAAAGTAATGCTACAAAATCTAAGACCTCATTAATAAAAATATCAAAATGGAAACTATTGTTTCTTGACACACCCTCCATCAAGGTCTATACACTTGTGAAGGCATTGTTTCCGTCTCTCTACTCCTTCCCCAAAGAATTATGTACTCTTTGTCTCACACCATGTCAAAACAGCAGTTTTAGCTTCCTTGACGAACTCAAATCATGTTCCTTTGAAATCTTCTTTGAATTCTGGGAACAAAAATAAGTCTTAAGGGACAAGGTTAGGGCTCTAAGATGGATTAGGTGGTAAGGCTTCCTAACAAAATTCTCCAAGGGGCAACCCTTGCTATTGTCAAAGAATGAGCAGGTACATTGTCATAATGCAAAGTAATTCCTCAGTGCAACTTCCCTGGATTTTTGTCTCATCAATGCAGTTTTCCATTTTTTCAAACTTCTTCACAATAAGCCTCTGTGATTGTCCTGTGTCCCTTAAGAAAAGCTGTCAAGATTACTTCTTGGGATTCCCAAAATAACAGTAGCCATAACCTTCTGAGCTGACCTCTCTGCCTTGAATTCAACTAACTCAGTAGATCCCCGCAGAAGACACTGTTTTGATTGGACCTTTGTTTTGAAGGCACTCTAATGCAACTAAGACAAGTAAGTGTACTACTGAGGAAACCTGTCTGCAGCCATCCACTGATAGTACACCTATGTTTAAACACATTATGTTTAGAATAAACACAGGCACATATGAACTAGAACCCTAGTAACAATACTTTTTGATTTATCCTCACACATCCAGCAGTTTAGAGGTCTTCTATGAGAAAATCAGATCGTAAGTCAATTATATAACTAATGTTTTCCTAGAACATATTCTATGATAGCTATAGTCTGTGGTTTCAGCAATGAAAATTAAATGATGACTTGTTCCAGATATGATAAAAATTAACGGCAGGTTCGTTTCAGATATGATAGGTTGCAAGATTCTACA
>NW_006408656.1:5152458-5155002 GCF_000296735.1 Chrysochloris asiatica
AATAAATATGGGGATAATGGGTCCCTTTGAGGAAAGGTAGTGATTAGAAGTTGGGGAGAAGGACATTCTGAATTGCTGACAACGTTTTTTCTGGGTGTTGGTTATACAGACATGTTCACTGAAATTTTGTTGAGCTGTACACTCATGATCTCAGCATTTTTCTGTATCTTATATTACAATGGGGAATTTATATTTTTTAACTGTGGTAAAAGATAAAAGAACAAAAATTTACCATTTCCCTGTTTTTTACATGTAAAATGTAGTGAATAAAATTGCCTTCATCATGTTGTGCAATCATCACCATTATTCATTTGCAAATTTTCCCATCACCCTCAATGATGTCCTCTCTCCCCTCCCTCCCATTCTTGTCAATAAGAAGTTTTAAATTTTTAATACTGACAAAACAATTTATCTGATATTAAGAAATCAGAAATTAAACAATTTAAAACAATACAAGATAAAATAAGATCAAGGAAAAGAAAACTATTTTCCTTTTAAAAATCATTATCTCAACCCTAAGTGTACTTTCTTCATTTCCCTTTGTCCTCACCCATTTATTCCTAGCAAGGCACTGGCATGTAAAGCTCTGGCTTTTCATTTCTCCACTGCAGAAATAAGAATCACATCCCATTACTCAAGCTAATTAATTCTCCTGTACCTATGAGTAGAAAACCTAGTTTAAAAGTTTCCTAGTCGAGAAAAAACAAGATGGCGGATCAGGTAGAAGTGCAGTGAGGAGCTCCAACAGGAACAACACAGAATACTGGACCAAGCAGCTTCAGAGGATAGTGTCAGAACTCTGAACCACATATAAAGGACTATTTAGAAGGTTGGAAGGCTTACAGCTAGAGGAATTTGTAGCAGAAGCAAGAAATCCAACGCTTTTTAATTCAAGATGCTTGGCTGCTCCTGGAGTCACCATCTTGGATGAGACCATGTGGGTGAAGGATCAGAGCAGCCACGGACACCTGACAGAATGATGGAAATAAAGGTATGGGCATTCTTGTTTTTTTTTATCTGTTCATTGGTCTCTCACTGGCTGCACACCTCCATTCTGGTGACTAAAGGGGGTGCCTGAGCGAGATGACACCCACCCCCGGAGGGTTCTACTATGCATGCACACAGCTCTCCTCAAAATTTAAAGTGACAGTTTCCACTTAAACCAAACGGCAGTGCAAAACAGCCACAGCTGGCCCTAAATTGTTTATCACTAGGAAAAAGGCCTGAGCGGGGATTGTGGAGTGGGACAGGCAGATTAAAAAGGAAACAGGATGAAAATTAAATCCTGAGCTATGTCATAATGACCAACAGTGGCATCTTGAAATTTCTCAGGAAGAAGAGTGAAAAGGGAAGTCCATCTCCTGATCATATCTACCTGAAGGCAATCAGAAAGCATAAAAAATACACACCCACCTAAGTATTAAGGTCACAGATAACTCCTGAATATGCCCAAAAAAACAGAAACAAATGACCATATCAGCACATGTCCAGAAACAAGATAATGTGACTGAGGCAAGCAAATGAGCTGGAAGTAGACCTACACTCCATACTGGAAGATGGGCAGGCTTGGGAAATACCTGAGAAGGAATTCAGAAAAATGATTATAAAATATATCAAAACACTATACAATGGACTTCAGAAAAATAAGGAAGAAATCAGGTAAGCGCTACAGGAACAATCAAATAAGAAAGATACAGCATTGGAAACAATTCAAAACCTACAGAAAGAGGCCCAAACAATTAATAACAGAATATCAGAAATGGACAATACACTGAAAGGGCAAAGGAGCAAAATTGAAGAAATAGAAGCCAGAACTAGTGAGCTAGAAGATACATCTCTCAACACTACTTAGATAGTAGAGCAAGCACAAAAAAGGATTAAAAAAATCTAAAGAAGGCCTAAGATACATGTTGGACAACACAAAGAGGAATAACATAAGAATTACTGGCATTCCAGAACAGGAAGAATCACACAACTCCACAGAGGACACAGCTGAAGAGCTGCTGTAAGAAAATTTCCGTAACATCCTGAAAAGCAAAAAGATAAGCATTCAACAAGCTCAATGAACCCCAGGAAGGATAGAACCTAAAAGAAAATCACCAAGATATATAATAATCAAGCTCTCCAAAATCAAAGATAAGGACAGCATTCTGAAAGCAGCTAGGGAAAAGAGAAGTGTAACATACAAACGCAAGTAAATCAGATTAAGCTAGGATCTCTTAACAGAAACCATGCAGGCAAGGAGGCAATGGTAAGACATATATAAAACCCTGAAAGGAAAAATCTGCCAAGAATCCTCTACCCAGCAAAGCTGTCAATCAAATATGAAGGTGTGATTAAAGTATTCCAGGATAAACAGAAGCTAAGGGATTTTTCCAAAGCCAACTCTGCTATGAAAAACATCCTAAAGGAATTTCTGTGGACTAAGAATCAACGAGAACAGACAACTAAAGAATGACGTACATGGCAGTATCACCCTGAACTTACTCGACAAATGGAAGAGTCAAGAACAGAATAAAATTATAAGAACAGAGGATCTGGGAG
>NW_006408656.1:5165296-5178433 GCF_000296735.1 Chrysochloris asiatica
GATGGATTCAAGTGTGGCAGTGGTAGTGAGGTTGGCCCAGGATCGGACATTGTTTCATTCTGCTGTGCATGGGGTCGCTATGAGTCGGTTCCGACTTGATGGCACCTGACATCAGCAGCAATGCTACCATAAACATTCTTGTCCAGGTCGCTTTGTGACCATGTCAGAGTTTCTCTTAGGCATACTCACTAGAGTGGATTCCCTGGGCTCCAAACACTCCAGGAAAGTCCTGGTGGGTGCTGTGGGTTACTGCGCTAGACTGCAAGGTCAGTTTCTACTGTAAGGTCAGCGGTTCAAGCTCATCAGTCGCTCCTTGGAAACCCTAAACAGGGTCGCTATGATTCGGAAACAACTCGATGACACTTAAAAGCAACCAAAACAACAACAAAGACCCCTGGAGGATCAGCACTGGACTGTGAACCACAAAGTCGGCAGTTCAAACCCATCCGCTGCTCCTTGAAAATCCTATACAGGGTTGCTATGAGTTCGAACCAACTCCACGTCACATAACAACAATAACAAAGCAGTATAGTGGGTTACCACTTGGGCTGCTAACTGCAAGGTCTACTAGTCACTTTGTGGGAGAAAGATTTATGCTCCAATCAAGATTAACAGCTTTGGAAACCCTACAGAGTCACTATCAGCCAGAACCAATTCCACAGCACACAATCACCACCATCTCCACTACAGTATAAGCTAACCAACTGCCATCGAATGGATTCTGACTCATGGCGACTCCATGTGTGTCAGAGTAGAACTGTGCCTCATAGGGCTCTCAATGCCAAATTTTTTGAAAGCAGATCAGCCAGGCCTTGTCTTCTAAGACACTTCTGCAAGGACTAGAACCTCCAATCTTTTGGATAGCAGCTAAGTGTTTTAGCTATTTATACCACCCAGGAAGTACTTCTAAAGCATGTTGCTGTAGTTAGTTGCTGTCCAGTTGATTTTAACTCACGATGACCCCATGTGTGCCGAGTAGAACCGCTCCATGAGGTATTACAGGACATAAGCTTTTGGAAGCAGATCACCCAGTTTGTCTTCCAAGGTTCCTGGGTAGGTTCAAACCACCAGCCTTTCAGCTACCAGTTAAGCATTTTACCATGTGTGCCATCCAAGGACTCCTCTCTAAAGTATAAGCATCTTTAATTTCTACACTTGATTCTAAAGGATCTCCTCTCCTTGAACCTTAAATATTTTAAGTAATAAAACTGAGTAATTCTAAAATACAAGGATATCTTCACCAAAATATCCCTCTCTCTAGTCTGGGATGTTGTTGTTCTTAAGTGCTGTGGAGTTGGTTCCAACTCATAGGGTTTCCAAGGAGTAGTGGCTAGTGAGTTTGAACCACCGACCCTGCAGTTCAAACTGACCTTGTGGTCCAGTAAGCACATTATCCTGCAGCACCAATAGAGTACCATAAGTAAATTAAATCACATGATTAAATATAGACCGTTAAGAGCCAATGACCTGCAAGTGTGATAAATACAGAGAATCTATACACCCACCCACTGGTCTAGTTGATTCCGACCCTGTAGGACAGAGTAGAACTGCTCCACAGGGTTCCCGAGACCATACATCTTTACAGAGCAGATGCTTCCTCTTTGTCCCTTGGCACAGTTGGTAGACTAACCAATGATCTTGTGATTAGTAGCCCAAAGCTTAACCCACTGTGCCACCAAGGCTCCTGACCCTATACACTGTATACAGAAATGATAAAACAGCCATTCCACCTTGAGTATCTTCAGTTTAATGTGCTACAAAGGAAGTGTTGTGGCACTTAACTCTGGCACAGCAGGTGAACCCTCTTCAGACTATATTCAATCCTTCAGACAGAAGACAAAGTAAAAACAGACACTTTCTGGGGTTAATAAAGAATTGATGGCAGGAGTTTTGCAAAGCACACTGATGAAAGCAAACCTCCATAGTGATACAGCTGATGAGGATTCTTACTTAAAATCTGAACTATGAAGAATTGTTGTTGCTGTTGTTAAGTGCCGTGGAGTCAACTCCAACCCACAGCGACCCTGTACAGGGTTTCTGATGAACAGCTGGTGAGCCTGAACCACCAACCTTGAAGTTCAAACGTCTTTGTAGTCTGACACATTAGCCCACAGCGCCACAGCAGGAAGAATCAGAGAGTAATAAATACATGTTTTTAATGGTCACTCCAGTGCAAAGCCATATGGGTGCCAGAAGAGCTCGGGAAATAGCATGAAGCTTTAAGAAGAACAAACACCTTCCTAGTATTTGTAACTGCCATGCATGTATATGTGTCTTTGCTGATGCTGTTCTGTTGTTAAGCACCCTCGAATCGATTCTAACTTATAGCCACCCGGTATAGTCAAGGCTGTAAATCTTTTCAAGAGCAGAAAGCCTCCTCTCTCCTGAGGAGTAGCTGGTGGGCTCCAACCGCCCAAACTTGTGGTTTGCAGTCCAGAGCTTATCCTACAGCATTACACTAGGGGTAGACGTGTGTTGTCGTTAAGTGCCTTTGAGTTGGTTCAGACCCACAGCAACACCAGTTTCTGAGGAGCAGCTGGTGAGCTGGAACCGCCGACTTTGCAATTCAAAGTGACTCTGCAGTCCAGCGCATTAACCCACAGTGCCACACCAGAACTCCAGGGGTAGATGTGCAGTAGTTTAAAAAAACTCCTGGGGGATTCTGTTCCACCACCAACTCCCTTTCTCCAGCATCCCCTCCTCCAATCTTGAAAAACCACTGGCGTGGATTCTCCACACAGATCATCAATGCCACATGTAACATAGAGCTTTACAAAGTCTTTCCACACATATTATCACATTAATTCTCAAAATAGCCTGGAGAAGGCAGGTGTTGTTCTTATTCTCATTTGACAGATGAAAAATATAAAGCTCAGAGAGGTAAAGCAATTTGCTCAAGGTCACAGTGAGGGGTGGGCAGGGGAGTCGTGAAAGCACTTGAGGAAACAAAGAATATGAATATAGGTCATGGAAGGCAGACCTCCTACAGGGAAGCTAAGCACTCTGCAAAATGCCTTGGGCAAAAAAGGTTTGTTCAAAAGCACTGGGGTGAGGGGAGTGGGCATGGGCCTTTGGGCTTCAAATGTACCTATTAAGATTTCTTTCTTTTAAAGAAAGAAAGAGCTAAAGCAAATATTAGATTACTGCCTATACTTTTCTGTGTTCTTAAAAGATTTCATAATAAAAATAAAGTAATTCTGTGGGCAAAGTTCAGAGAAGCCACCACACTGAGATTCCAATACCCAGGAAGAGAAATGTTATATGAACCCAGGAAGGCTGGAGCCTGGGCAGAAAAGATCTGACTTCTCCAGAGATGGGAAGAGGTGAAAGGTATCATTATGTCTAGAATCGAGGTTAGACATAAGAGTGCACTAGCAGAGGAGGGCAAGAATTCCGCAAACACTGGAAATATAGGAGGAGGTACCTGACCTGGACGGGAACAAGGGAGGCCCCAAAGAAACTACAATACACTGATCACAGCGATTTCAGGAACCTGAGACCATGTACCTAGGACTAATTCTGTAAACATCCTTCTGAGATATCCGGCCCTAACTTGGCAGGAAAATCGTTTGTGCTTTTTTAAAAGTCTGATTGTATCCAAGTGTGATGCAGTGAGTACTGTGGAAAAGAGACATTGTAGGTTTTAAAAAGCAGCAGAAATAAAAATGTCGGGGTTATCTCTGGAGGAGAACTCCCTCTTTACAAGTAGAGGCTACCGGAGGTTGAGCCAATGGGATGCAATGACACCTAGCCAGCCAGGGAGTGTTGCACTGGGGGCCTTATTTCCTCATAATCTCTCTGGGGGAGAAAGATGTTATTTAAACACTTTGATTCATATCTGTCTTGTTGATTTTACTTATTTCCCTGATTTTTCCGTATTAATATAAAGGGAGAAGGGGAAAGAAGGCTGCGTCTTGGTGAAGGTGCATAGCTGGGCCCAGAATAGAACTGTAGCATCCTGTCTCTCGGCTCACTTCTGGACCATTCTACCTCAGGAAGGAACATTTGAAAATAGTAATTCTCTCCCACCTTGCAACCAAGCTGTGCACAAGCACATGATCAATGAATGAAGCTGGCTACGTGACTCAGCACTGGGCTGGTGCTCCGTGAGTCAGGCCAGAATCTTGAGTGGCTGCAAGCACAGCCTCGTTCAATAAGACTTGAAAATCAAGGTCTTCGTCACCTGAGGTCATTAAAAAAATGAGGCTCAGAACGGGACCTCCAGTATCCTAGACAAGAATCAGCTTTAGTAATGGTACTGTCCATAACTTACATGGATGGTGTTTTTTCCTAGATGGTGAGCTGCTTCAGGTACTGGTCTTAGAATCCTGAATCACTTGAGGTTGAAAAAGACAAGAGCACAGACACGATAATGGCTAACTGACTGGACCACTAGACTAAATGAACAACTTAGGATCACATCTGCATTTTTTCCCCTTAATGTAGAAAAGACCCCAAAAGTAAGGGTTCCGATGATCCTTCTGAAGGATAACTGCACATACAGCTTTGGGGGCATATTGGTAAGCTGCCCCAACCTAACCATGTCAACAGCCATCAGTTTTGACCACCTGCTCCCAGCAGGGACGACACTAGCCTTTGAGCAATGACCCCTGTGACAGATGGCACAGTACAGACAGAATAGGGCCAGCCAAAAATATTCCTTCCCACAGAGGGGCAAGATTGGGTGTTTAAAGGCAGGAGTCAAAGGAACAAACCAAGGATATTCACCAAGTGTTTCTAAAACTTGCCTTCAGGGTATCAATAGTCTTTTGAACGACAAATGAATCAAAACTCTTGATGATGGGACTTCAGAACCTTGGGCACAGCCCTGTTTGGGAACAAATTAGGGAAAATGTGAAAACTTTCCCTAATGAAGGACTCCCAAAGCCATTCAAGAGAATCTGAATACTTAAGACAACCTCAGAACCAACTGAACTTTCCAGAGATTGGATCATTATGAAATAGCTCAAACAGTTCAGAGAATATTGATTGCAAAGTGTTAGTCCTGAAATGGACTTTAACTAGCAGGAGAAAAAGTCTCCATTAGTCCCTGCTTCAGTTTGATGGTCTGCACCTGGAAAAGGATGGAAAGAAAGCAAAAGTGCAAGAAAATGAACAAAAATAATAAGAAACAAAACAAGGTAAGGAAAGAAAACGCCATTTACCATGTGTCAGTGACCACACAAACAGCAGCCATAATCCTCTGAAGCATTATTTTTTGCCATTTTAAAATGACAAAACTAGGCATGGTGAGGTTAAGAAACATGGTCAGGTCAAACTAGTAAATGAGAGAAAGAATTCAAGCTTGCAGAATGCCTGGCATTCCCTCCTCCTTTACCACAGCACTGCACAGGCTTTGGGAGAGAAAGGAAAGGGCAAAGATTTTCCAGGAGAAGAACTTTGATGCTTTGCTTAACCACAGAGAGCATCACTCGGCAATAATGAGGAATTCCCTTCATCCTCCCTCCTCTGCTCCTCATACTAAATCATTCCAGGTTATTTTACCCAAACCCTGTCCAATCTCCTCATTCCCATTTCTCAACCCCTTCCCAAGATTATGCCCTGGTTAGGAAATGCTCTGTCTATTCCAATTTCACCAAAATCACTAAACAGATTTTGAAAAACCTTCCAGTCCCAGAAAGCCTGTCTGAATTGGAAGGATCTACCTAAATTAGCTCTTGTCCCAATTTAGTATTTGGCTCACTCATTCAACAATCATTTAGTTAGATAAGCACTGGACTGCAAACCACAAGGTTGGAGGTGTGAGCCCACCAGCCGCTCTGTGGAAGAGAAAGATGAAGCTTTCTACTCCCGCAAAGATGTAGAGCCTTGGAAACCCTATACAGGGTCGCCTCTGAGTCGGAGCCAACTGAAGGACATCTAAAACCACTATCAACACCCCAATTATGTTGTTCCCCTAACTCATGTTCACTTTGCTTAAATAAAAAAATAAAAATAAAAAATAAATAAAAAGCTATGCTGCAGAATTCACTTACAAAACATACATATATAAGCTTCTAGAGATAGGAGGCAACTAAAGTTCATCTAACCCAGGGTGATTTTGCCACCCAAGCAATATCGGGCAATGTCTGGAGGCATTCTTCAGTGCCACAACTTTAAGGAAGGGGGACTGCTACTGGCATCTAGTGGCAGAGGCCAGGGATGCTGTTAAACATCCTATAGTACACAAAACAGTGCCCTGACCCCAAAATTTATCTGGCCCAAATGGTCAATAGTGCCAAGGTTAAGAGACCCCAATAGCTCAACCTTGTACTCCTTTTACAAATTACTCACCAAGAGACACCAGCATCTACTCGAATACCTATGATGAAGAACTGTGACCTCCGGAGCCAGCCTTTGTCATCTATCAGCAAGTCTCTTCCTCAAATTGTCAGACCCTCTATGAGCTTTCACCCATCAGTTCTAATGCTAGTTCTTTCAGTCAGACAGCAGTCAAAGCCCTGTTTCATGTGGCAGTTCTTTAAAATCAGACGCTGGCTGCCACATCTTACACTATCAGCATGCTAGCTGTGCATTTGTTAAGAAGCATTAAGAAAATGTGCCTTGATTGAGTGCTGGTGGTGGGTAGGATAAGCACTTGACTGTAAACCACAAGGTCAGCAGTTCAAGTCCAATAGCCATTCATTGGGAGAAAGATGAGGCTTTCTTGCCTGGGACAATGTAAAGCCTCGGAAACACTATAAAGGGTTACTATGAGTCAGAACCAACTTAAGGCACCTAACAACAGCAACGAGGTGTGCATTTATGTGATTATTGATAAGGGATTTTATATTTATCAGTGTTTAAGAGATCTTGACTAAATTTCTCAAGAGTAAGTAACATTGGCTTCATTGTATTGCCCAGTTCACCAGTAAAATTTCATCCAAACTAGTACTAATCATATAACTAGGTTGATGATGAGCATGAAGGAGATAGAGACCTGGCAACCTGCTGTAATTCGTGCATAACAAAGGTATCTTTCGGGGGGGGGGGGGGCGCCACCACTAGCCCACACAAACAAAAGCCTGTGCACACCAACACTCTTTGCACTTGAAAAAGTTATCTACTAGCCACCTACAGCTGGGACCAGCATGCAGCACCCTCCCCACCCCGCAGCTGTGAGAATTCCTGCACAGGAAGACTCTTCCAGAAGGAACGAAACCCAAGCTTTGTTTGGCACATGTCCATAAAACACTGCTAATGCCTGCTTAGCTGGGCTACAAAGGAAGTTACAAAACTTCTCACACTCACATCAAGGCTTATAATATTGATGACATCAGCAGCCTAAAAGATTGGTTCTGTAGTGGCAAAGGGCACTGTAAACATTAAATGTTAACCAGAAGGGCCAGTTTATACAATGACAATGATTCACTTCTGAAAAAGTTTCAAGGTGGCTAGTTTGTTTGACTCTGGTAAATAACCACAGTTTTAAAATGATACGTAAACCTCACCAATCTAACCACTATTGCTGCTCCACCAGTCATTCCTCCTCTAATAGACCATTCTTTGTTCCCACTTCTAATCCTTCACCTGGCATGCCCTTCTTCTGTTTCCCATACTAATCCTATAGCGTCTGTCTAGTTATCTAATGCTGCTATAACAGAAGTACCACAAGTGGATGCTTTTCACAACCAGAAATTCATTCTCTCACACTTTACGAGGTTACATGTCCAGATTCAGAGTGCTGAATCTAGAGGAAAGCTCTCTCTTTGTTGGTTCTGGGGAAAGGTCCTTGTCTCCTTTCAGCATCAGCAGATCAGTGTTCCTTGGAAATATCCATGTGTCTTGGCATCAGTCTTCCTCTGGATCTAGCAGCTTCACAGTGTAGGGACCCCAAGTCCAAAGGACTGGCTCTTCTATCTTGGTGGGAGTGGGTGGTAGCACTTTCAATCCCTGCTCACTTTTCCATTTATATCTCGAGAGATTGACTCAAGATACAACCTAATCCTGTAGATTGCACCTGGCCTCATTAACATCATAGGAATGAGGATTTACAACACAGAGGATAATCACATCAGATCAGAGTTGATCACAAAAGATCACATCATGGAGGTAATTGCATAGTATTACATTTCATCATGGAGGTGGTAATTATATATTAATTGCTAAACCATTGAGCATCCTGTCTCAGTTATGTTCACACAAAACCTTAACGATCAGAGTTTATGACAGACCTCCCTCAACTCTTCTATAAAGATCTCTCCCAGTCTATATACTAACTTCTCACTGGCTTGCAGACTTTCTGCCTACAGAATTAGTCTACAGAGATTTTATTTAAATATGCTAAACACTCAACAAGTACCAACTGACTAAAAAATATTTGAGTGCCTATAATGTGCTTTGCTCTTTAGGTTCTATTGCTGCTACTTGCCATTGAATTGACTCTGATTCAAGGAGCCCTGGTGGTACAGTGGTTAAAAGTGCCCAGGTGCGAATCGAAAGGTTAGTGGTTCAAACCTACCAGTCACTCAGAGGGAAAAGATGTAGCAGTCTGCTTCTGTAAAGATTTATAATTTTGGAAACCCTGTAGGGCAGTTCTACCCCATCCTATAGGGTCACTGGGAGTCAGAATCAAATCAAAAGCACTGGGTTTAATGGGGTGGCTGGGGGTGGGGGGGGGGGGTTGTGGCTCTTATTCATATTGACTTTATAACACAATGAAATACTGCCTGGTCCTGCATCCTTTTCATGATCTTTGATATGTCTGAACCCAATATTATCCTCCTATTGAGTCATCCATCTCATTAAGGACATGCAGGCTCTTTGGTTCCTGTTAACTCATTTAATGTTCCAACACTAACTCATTTTAAACAACTGCAGCATGCAAGAAAGTACACACAAAGTTAGACATTATAAATACTATGGATGTTCAGAAAGAAAATCAAAGTCTTTCAATGGGGTAAATGTCAAAAGCACATACCAAAAAAAATACATTCATTCCCTCAATATTTTCTGAAGCTTTTATATGAGATTAATTCAAAAAGTATTACAATTAGGTTCCAGTTCATACATGTCTTTGCAATCAGTAGGTGGCTGCACATCAGCTCTATCAGTAATTCACTTATCTTAGTCTCATTAGGGAATCTTCAAAAAAAAGGTCCAATCAAAGCAGTGGCTTCCGAGGGGATCCGCTGGGCCAGTTAAATTCAAAGCAGACAGGTCAGCTCAGAAGGTGACTGTTTTGGGTCATCCCAAAACATTGATAGATTTTCTCAAAGGACATAGGGCAGAGGGACTTATTATGAAGAAGCTTGAAGAAAACTGAACAGTGCATTGATAAGAAAAAGGTCATGATCATCAAGGGAGAAGAGCAGAGTGCAGGACCCTATCCAGAGAGGCAATGGCACCAGAGATGGAGGCAGAGTCAATCATGTGGAGAGATGGGGTGGCTGGGGACTCTGGACTCAGGGAGGAAGAGGGGCTGTGTGCTGACGGCCAGGGGGCAGGCTTGCAGGTTGTACCCTTTGGATGTTTGATGATGCATGGAGGTGACTGTAATCATTACAATGAAACGATATATGATAGGATGAATGTAAAACTGATGTTCTCCCATGTAAACTATCACTCAATTTACAATAAAAAGCGTTTTTAAAATAAAAAGGTCATGAAAGTTGCACCAAGCAATTTTTCCTTCCATCACAACAATGCATCTGCTTATTCTTTGAGGATAGCAGGGGCTGTCCTATGAGAATTTCATTGGGAAAGCTTACCTCATCCACCTGACAACCCTGATCTTACCCCTTCAGACTTCTTTTGTTCCCAAAACTCAGAGAACATTTAAAAGGAACATTATTTTTGAGTCTGTCAAGGATGCCAAAACTTCCATTTTAGCATAGTATAAATAGAAGGGGAAGAGTTAGATGAAAACATCGCCTTTAGAAACACTTAAACTTAGATGGAGAATAAGTTGAGAAACAATAGCTTAACATTTTGATATTTTTGTTTAAAGACTTCTATGATTTTGTAGCAATACTTTTGGACTAACACTCATATATATTTACTAGCTCTATCTTAAAATACTTACTGATGAAGATCAAAGACCACACACATACTTCGGACATATTATCAGGAGGGACTGGTCCCTGGAGAAGGGCATCATGCTTGGTAAAGTGGAGGGATAGTAAAAAAGAGGGAGACCTCCAACTGGATGGACTGGTACAGTGGCAGCAAAACTGAGCTCAAGTGTATCAACAATTGTGAGGATGGCACAGGACCAGGAGATGTTTCGTTCTGTTGCACAGAGGGTTTCTATGGGTCGGAACCAACTCAATGGCACTAACAACGGTCCACTGGGAGGCGTCCAGGTGTGGTGCTGTAGGATAAGCACTGGACCACAAGGTCAGTTTGAACCACAAGGTCAGTGGTTCAAATTCACCAGCCACTCCTTAGAAACCTTATGTAGGGTCACCGTAAATCAGAACGGACTTGATGGCACTTAACAACAACAAATCCAATGAGAGGGCCTAGAAGCAGCATGCACAGCTATCTCACAGTGTTGGTTTCTCCAATAAAAAGACTCTAGCTCTTAGGAAAAAAGCCAATTCTAAGGTGAGGCACTTAAGACATCCCAGTTCCAGAAAGTAAGGAAATGTTCAAGTTGTAAAAGGAAGAGGGCATGTCAAAGGTACACGTGTAGAAACCAACACGAGAGAGCCCCAAATTGCCTAAATTAGGACAATTTAAGTATCAAAATAACTAACATTGGATTGGATTACAGCCCAGTGTATATAATAGGTATACATGAGTCTACACCGATATAAACTAATGACTGAATAAATAAATACCTGGGCAGAAGGGACAAAACCTCCTTTACAGAAGAATTCTAAATAATATAAGAAGACAATACCTTCTGTAGGAGGTAGAGCTTAATCCCCATCTCTCCTCCCCCGAGTGTGGGCTGGACTTAGTGACTCATTTTTAAAGAATGCAATATGGAAAGGCAAAAAAAATACTAACTGTATAGTGAAGAAGGCTACCTTAACCAAACGACCATGGTTAAGGTCACCAGTGATCAGTAATGTTAATATATTAACATGTAAATGTGATAAGGGTACTTCACATCTTTCTTCCCCCAAACCAACAGCTCCAATCAGGAGAAAAACCCATCATCAGGAGAGAAATATCGACAAACCTAAATCAAGGGACATCCTACAAAATACCTTCCCAGTATGCCTCAAAAAATGGTGAGAAAGGAAATCTGAGAAACTGCCATAGATCACGGGAGACTAAGAGATATAACGACTAATTGCAATGTGGGATCCCGGATGGAATTCTGAAACAGAAAAAGGGCATTAGTGCAAAAATGGGTAAAATCAAAATAAAGTATGGTTAATGAGAATGCTATCAATGTTGGTTTCTTAGTTTTGACAAATGCGTCATGATAATTTACGATGTTAGCTTAATGAGAAACGGAGTGATCATATACAAGTAATACTTTATTATCTTTGTAAATTTGAAACTATTACACAATAAAAAATTGATTTAAAAACACCAAATCTTGGTTTAGGGTCAAATCAGTGAGAGAAATTAATTCTACACTAATTTAATTTTCATATGATAGTAAATGTAAGATCACATTTCTGGGGCTCATCTTTTTGCAAAGAGCACATAAAGTATACACGACATGCCATCTTGTGAAATGATTCCACTGTAATGGTTCTTCTATTAATGAAGATTACAATTCAGTTTCATGATCAGATGCTTCTTTACCAGAGGTAGTCACAATCCCCCCAGGACTGGACTAACCACCCTTTCTTTGATGAGGACTCTTTCATTCCCTCCCACTCTCCTCTAGGCAAGCTATACTGGGTTTCCCTGGCCATTCTGTCTCTGTAGCAACTTCTGGGCCCCTTCACCTTCATGTCTGGTCTGGACCCTGGCCTGCATTCAAGAGACCTGTAGCTGTAGTTGAGACTCTGAACCTTTCTTCTTTGTTCACTACTATGTCTGACATAGAACTAAAGAAATCTGAACTGCCCTAGTCTCTCTGGTCAGACTGCTCCCAGAAGCATCACTATGCACATGAACTGATCATACAAAAGCACTGTCCCAGACTGTAGCCAAATGACTGCATAGGCTCTTGCATAAGCAAGCAGAGCCGAGGAACAGCACCTGACACCTACCCCTATTAATGTTTTTGACAGCTCATTATTTATACAGTGGCAGCGTCACCACTACCATGCACTTCATACTGCTGCATTCCTAAATGAAAATTAGCACTATTTTTTAAGGTAATAACTGAACATTCTAAGAATGCATTACCTTTACATCTGAGAAAGATGTAAACTGATCATATAGACTCTAATATCTAAACCACAAATTCATGAAACAGCATTCAAAAGGGAATGTCTAGACCCAAAGAGACAAGACAGGTTTATAGCGGACACACTCTTGCTTAACTTGCTTTATATAATACTAAGCAGAGAAGACCACAAAACTTTTTGACAATATAAAGTAAAGAATACCGTATCTAAGCAACAAAAACATTTTTTGGCACTCTTTCCTTCCTTGCATTAATTATTCTATGAAGGGGGGGCGGGGTCTAGCTGAAGAAAAGCCAAGGGATTCACTGAATAGCTTAATGCTCAGTATCTTGCAGTAAGCCTATTTTACTGAAGCCATTATAAGAACCATCATAGTTCTCCTTTCCAATCTGCTCTACAGAGTTCTTGAAAAAAAATTAACTGATGTGGAACAGGTTCAAAAGGCAAATTTAAACAAAAAATTCCAAGAAATGTTTTGTGCAGTAATTGTTTCATTGTGCTAGGTGCATGGTCTTCCAAGGTAACTGCTTTTCTTTCTTTTGTATTTACTACCTCAGTGTATTCTTTACAAAATGAATACATGCCTATTCTATTTTTCAAATAACATGGTTATAGAAAGAAAAATTCAAACAAAACACTGACTTTTTGAACAGCCACACCAAAACCAATTTTGTTATCTAGGCTTCCCTCTCTGACAGATCATACCACTGACTTTAAATACTCTCCCCTGCCCTCCCTTTTTTTTTTTCAGATTAATTTTACAGTTAATTATATTATTTATTAAAGTTAACTAAAGCAGACATCTGGTAGCGTAGTGGTTACGAATCGGGCTGCGAACCTTAAGGTCAGCGGTTCGAAACTACCAGCCGCTCCG
>NW_006408656.1:5178533-5192258 GCF_000296735.1 Chrysochloris asiatica
AAAGCAGACATCAAGTAAATATGAAGCACTGTAAGTACTCACTGATCTAATTTTTCAGTCCAATCTAGTGCAATGTCATTAAAGAATGTAATTAGCAAAATAATAAACCCTGGTGGCACAGTGGTTAAAGAACTTGACTGCTAACCAAAAGGTGGGCGGTTTCAACCCAACAGCTGCTCCATGGGACAGAGCTGGGACAGTGTGCGTCTATGAAGGTTATCGCTTCCGAAATCCTATGGGGCAGTTCTGCTCTGTCCTACGGTGTCACTGCGGATTGGAATCAATTCACCAGCAACAGGTTACTAGGGAAATGCACCACTGATGGGTATGGCAAATCGCCATCAGATTTCCCAAAGATAGTTCTGATTTCAAATAAACATCATTAGCCATCAAAATAACCTTTCATCTCCACAATATTAACTATTTCTCTAAGACTGCTTCTTGTACAGAGTGTCTTTCTCATACCACATGGGCCCATCTAGGGATCCGATAAAAAGGATGCCTGCATTCATAGGACTTCAGGGCTTCTGCTCTAGCACTGGTACAGTAGGTGGTAACACTGACCAATGCCCTCTCTGCTCACCTAGGCATGCTTGTATAGGTGACAATGACACATAAAATATTCCTCAGAAGAAAGACTTTAACCCAAATCAACAGATGAGAATTAGGAACTGACCATCCAATCAACTGGTCATCCAAATCCTTTGGTCACATTCTTTCCTTTTGTGCTGTTTGCTGTTTAATCATTTACTATTTAGTCATTTAGTCTTATTTCTTTCACAGTTTTTTGAAGCGTCACTTTACTAGAATTAGAAGAGGAAAATGACAATTAATCCACTTTCCTTTTTTATATAATTTTGGTAAAAAGCTTGGTAGAACCAGAATTAGAAACAAAATTTTAATTATATAAGGTTGTGGTGCTGTAGGATAAGCACTGGAATGTTAGCCATAAGGTTGGCAACTCCACAGGAGAACGAAGAGGCTGTTTGCTCCCTAATGATTTATAGTCTTAGAAACCCTACTATACACAGTCACTACGAATCAGAATCAACTCAGTAGCAGTGGAATTTATTATACTAACGTTCTTTACCTTTAAAAATTATGGATTACCTGCAATTATATACAATAAAATATCAATATGCTATTAATAATTTGGCAATTCTAAACAGACATAACCTTTAGCCAAGCAATCCCACTCCTGGAACTATATGCTACAAATTATAGTCTCATAAATGTAAAATATGTGCACAAGGACACCCCATGCAGCTTTTCTGTAAAACGAAGGATTGATATTAATGGAGAAAATGTATTTAATTTATGCAATAAGTGTCCATCGGTAAAGGACTTGCTAAATAAATCATGGTACATCCATTTAATGATATTCTGCACAGCTCTAAAAAAGATGAGGCCTTCTATAGACACTGATAGGAAAAGATGCCCAGGTTATATTAAGTGAGAAAAGCAGGACATCTAACAGTATGCAACCATTTTTGTTACTTCATGCACATGTAATCATATTCTATACTTGTTAATGTATATAAAAACCAAAGGAAATATAAAATTGGTGAGTGGTTATGTCTGGGGAATGGAACTGATTGGCTAAGGGATAGATAAGCGGATCTTTAAATACAGATAAAGTACACTTTATTCTTGTTGTGTCTTTGACACTTGGTACAAAGTGCACACATCATCCATTCAAGAACTTTTCCTTTAAAAATGAAAAAGGAGAATGAGAGAGCATCCAAACACTAGAGCCATTCCTTGGTGCATCTTGTCTACTCTGGATCCTATGGCTTGTCAGTCCAGGCATCTGATCTCTCACAGACACCATCTTCCTTGATCCTGTCAGCCTTGGTTCCTTCTGAGCATGTGTCTAATAAATAACCAAGGTTTCTGGTTTCAGTTAAGATGAGAAAATCCATTCTAGCCTCTCTCTACCACTAAGTTCAACTAATATCCCTGGACAGAGCTGTTTCATGCATTCATTGTCTGATAACTTTAAAAAAAAGTACTTCAGAGTAGGCAGACTGTGACAAGAAAACAAAACTTGAAGAAACACCAAACCATCATAGTTTCCTATTTCTTATCTTCTGGTACAGTCCAATCTGGACTCAAAGACAGACCAAACCCAAAACTGTACACCAGGTGAAAACAGAACTCCAAGTGAAGACCTCTATTTCTGGTCTCAGAAACAAGAAAAGAAGCCTTTCACAGTCAGAGTGGGAGAAATCCCCTGATTTTTAGTTTTGTTTGTTCTGTTTTCTGTCCTAACTCTTAGGCAATTGAACAGAATTGACAGTGGCAGTCACGGCAGCTGAAGGGAAAAACTTTTTTCTTTGATCAAAGAACCTGGGAATCCCAAAGCATAAAAGAATCCTTCTTTTATTGTCTCTATATATCCTTGATGTTTGGTCTTCAGGGAAAATGTGATTTCCTGGAATACAAGGCAGAAAATAAATGAAAGCCCTGGCTTTCTGGCAAAGAACTAGGAAGGGGAAATCTTGAAAGTTTAGGGAATAAAAGAGAAAGAATTGAAAAAAGTGATCTTACAAAACAGTGTTCCAACTCTGGGGCTTATTCCCAAGCTTTACATGCATGCGTCTCATCTAAAACAGCACACCAAAGATTCGGACAATTAAACTGCAGGGTATACCACTGTCCAGGTATAAGGCTTCCCACTGGCTGATGCATACATGGTACCAGCACAAACAACACAGCAAAGACTCTGAAAACTGAGCGGCTGGCTATTGGAAGCCTCTCCATAGATGGCAGGTGGGAACTGGCAGCCTGAATTTAACTGCCTTCTAAAACAAAACTAAATAAACAAACAAACAAACAAACAAATAAGAGACATTTTCTATAGGGCTCTTAAAAGATCCAAAGTTTCAGAATATAATTTTTCAAAATATCCAGGATAAAATCCAAAATTACTTGATAAACAGAAACCTGAAAAGCTCAAAATCTTGCAAGGGAAAAAACAATCCAGAGACACCTACCCCCCATGATACTGGAATTACCAAGCAAAGATGTGAAATAGGTATATATAACTATGTTTCAAAAAAATTAGGATAAGTATTCATGGAAAGATGGGAAGTTTCAACAAAGAAACGATTTTAAATTGGTCATTTAAAACAAGAAAGAAAATACATTTTTGTTTTTGTATTTTTAGGCAAAGAATGACCCCAATAATGTAAGATAAGAGAGTCAATAAACTTGTCAACCAACAAAAATGATCCAATCTGAACAGAGACAGAAAGCAACTGAAAAAGAAAAAGATCACTGAAGATACAAGAGGCCTAGCAAATGTATCAAAGGACCAGAATAAGAGGAAAACAGTAGTGCACAAAAAAATATTTGAAGAAATAACCGAAAATCCCTAAGTTTGGTAAAAACAAACAAACAAACAAACAAAAAACCCCATGAAATTACAGGCTCAGTGAGTATCAAACATGATAAACTCAAAGAAATTCTTGCCCAAGCACATCATAACCAAATTACTGGAAACTGAAGTAAAGAAAGATCTTGATAGCACCCAGAGAAAAATGGTGATGATTATGGATTTCTCATCAAAAGCTATAGCGAACAGAAGACAGAGGAACAATTTTCAAGTGCTAGGGAAAAAACATACTGTCAACCCAGAATTCCATATCCACCAAACACTGGATTGTTGTTGTTGCTGTTGTTAAGTGCTGTTGAGGTGGTTTCAACTCATAACAACCCTGTATAAGGTTTCCCAGGAGTGGCTAGTCACCAACCTTGCAGAAAGCAGTCCAGTGCTTATCTTACAGCACCATCCAGGACTCACAAATGCTGCATATCCTTCACACAGTCTTTGAAAATGACAATGAAATAAATTCTCAAATGAAGAAACCATGAGAATTTACCACCAACAAGTCTGCTCTAAAAGAAATGCTAAAAGAAATTCACAGTTCAAAGAAAATAATACCACAGGGAACTTAGTGACTTCAGGAAAGAAGGAAGAGCAATAGAAGGGTTAAATATCTGATTAGTGTAGTAGACTGTTTTTCTTCTTTTAAATTATGATAGCTGAAAAGAAAAATTTGTAACATTGTCTGACTGGATTTTCAACGTACATAATATATATGATATCTAAGGGATCAGGAAAAGAGACTTATGTGGTACTAAAGTTTCTATACTTCTCTTGAAGTCATAAATATTAATTCTAAGTAGGCTGAATACTTAAGTATGTATATTATAATCTCTAGTGCAATACTAAAATAGCTAAACAAAGTGATACAGTTAAATAAAAATAATTACCTCAACAGATAAAATAGAATACTAAAAAATACTTAAGTAATCCAAAAGAAAAAAACAGAGGCAATATTATATTTAATATGAGTGTTTGGTAGACAGCACATGAATGTGTCCTTATTTTTCAATTCATTCTGTAGGTTAAATCCATATAACTAGGTTAATAATAAAAGGATGCCAAGCATAATATGGTAACCGGAATGGATCCTGGAACAGAAAACAGGCTACAGTAGAAAACTGGGTAAAATATGAATAAAGTCTGTAGTTTCTTTCATAGATACAGTGTCGATATTAATTTCTTAGTTCTGATAAATGCACCATGGCTATTTAAGATGTTAACAGTATAGGAAGCTGGGTGAAGGGCATATAGAAAGGAATTATCTGTACTATCTGTGAACACTTTTAAAAATCTAAAGTTATTTCAAAATAAGAAGTTCATTGTTGTTGTTCTTTAAGTCAAAAGAGAGGGAAAGATATACCATAAAAACATCAATCAACAGAAATCTTAAGTAATTATATTAATATCTGACCAAGCATAATTCAAAGCTAGGAAAACATCCAGAGATAAAGAGGTATATATAGTGGTAAAGGAGTCCTGGTGTGGCGCTGTGAGTTAATGCACCAGACTGCAAAGCTGTTTGAACTGCAAGGTTGGTAGTTCAAGCTCACCAGCTGCTCCTTGGAAACCCTATACAGGGTCGCTACGGGTCAGAACTGACTCGACAGCACTTCACAACAACAACATAGTGGTAAAAGTATCAATTCACTAAGCTATAACAATACTAAATATGTACAGACTGATGAAAGAGCTTCAAAATATATGAAGCAAAACAGATAGAATTAAGCAAAGGAATGGACAAATCCACAACTATAGTTGAGACTTCAACATTCTTCTCTCAGTAATGAATAGAACAAATGAACAGAAAATAATCAAGGAAAGAGTCTTCTCAAGTGCACACAGAGCACACACCAAAACAGATCAGATCCTGGATTATAAAACAAACCTTAACAAATTTAAAAGTATTGAAATGATACAAAGTATTTCATCTGATAATAGTGGAATTAAACTAGAAATATATCAAAATCTCCCACTGTTCCAAATACTCCCAAACACCCTCCTGAATAATCTGTGGGTCAAGGTGCAAGTCTCAAAGGAAATAAAAATTCAGCATTGTAAGTAGCAGCCACCACCATGCTTAGAGGGAAATTTACAGCATTAAAACTTCTACATTAAAAACAGGGGCGGGAGGGAGAGTAAATTGACTCAAAACAAGCATACGGAAGAAAAGAATAAAAACCAATTACCCTGAAAGTAGGAAAACAACTGAGAAAATCAAAAGCAGATTCTTTGAAAAGATTAATAAAATTTATAAACTTCTAGTCAGACAGACAAAGAAAAAAAAATGTGAATACACAAATTTCCAACATCACAGCTGATAGAGGTGATATCACTATGGACCCCACAGACAGTGAAAAGATAACAAGGAAATACTGCAAATACACCCATGCACATAAATTTGACAACTTTGATGAAACAAATTCCTTTAAAGCCACAAAGTACCAAAACTCACCCAAGAAGAAATAGATAATCTGAAATATCCTATAGCTATTAAAGTAATCTAATCTATAAATAAAACCTTTACACAAATAAAACCTCAGGTTATGATGGTTCCTTTGGAGAATTCTACCAAACACCAATGAAATTCTACATAATCTCTTCCAGAAAACAGAAAACGGAGCACTTCCTGACTTCCTCATTTATTTTATACAGCCAGCACTATCTTTTCTTTTTTTTTTTCAATATTTTTTTAAACCAGCACTATCTTGATACTAAAATTACACAGTTCAAGAAAGAGAGAAAAAATATATATACAGATCAATATCTTCAGACATGCTGAAACAAAACTTCTCAACAATTAGCAAATCAAATCCAGAAGAATAACATATCAAAATTTAAAAATCAATCCATTATATTAACAGATTAAATAAGAAAAATTACATGATCATATCAATTGATGCCTAAAAGGCATCTGACATAATTCAACCCCCATTCTGATCAAATGCTCAGACTATGAAAAATAAAAGAGAGTGTAATCAGTTAAAGGGTAGCTACAAAACCTAGCAGCTATCATTGTAATTAATAGTGAAGATTGAATGCTTTTCCCCTAAAATCAGGAAAAAAGACATGGATCGTGAGTCTCACCATTCCAGTTTAATACTATACTGAATGTCTATTACAAAAACAGGATAAGGAAGTAAAAGATGCATTGGAAAGGAAGCTATGAAACTGCATATTTAAACAGACAACATAATTATCTATATAAGAAATCTATAATAAAGTTCCTAGAACTACTAGGTTCTGTGATTAAACAACAGAAAAACAAAAACAACTGGGAAGAGCTGTGCCTTTGAAATCATGGCTACAAAGGTGACGTGGTCATTCCCTTACTTTCTGGGGATGATTTTTTTTTTCTTGAGATTTTTGCAACAGACTGCACTGAGTGATAAATGCATTGCTTTGAAAAAAAAAAAAAAATTCTTTCACTACCCTGGGCAAAGGCCAGGCTCCAGAGCACATTGTTACATGTCAATTCCACTGTATGACTGGTAAGTCTTCTTCACTGGAGACCAGCCAGGGGGCCTGCTGAGGAGTGGGAGGTGAAAGACTGTCAACTCCTGTAACTTACAAGGGACAATTTAACCAAGATTTACTAATGGTCAGGAAGGAGCATGTGGCTAGGAACAAAGCACATCAGTCCCAAGGGTCAGGCTGGACATACTCTGGTTAGAATTTAAAAAAAGGAAAATACTCAGATCTACTTCATATCAAGGGTTTGATATCCAGGCATCACATGGGTTTATGTGCTCTGACCTATAAAGTTTTTGAGCAGTTTCTAGAGACTACATTCAGATCCTAAAATGAAGTCCTTTTGGACACTGATGGCAGAATTTTCTGTATGAGCCAGAGGTGGGGAGGCGGAGTGGAAGGATTCATTGTGATGTCAGTGAAATGCTCTTATAAGCGTTCTACTTTGTTTTCCCATTATATTTAATCACTCAATGTGTATATTTAGTAAAACTTTTCTAGGTTTGTTTAGTAAAACCATGTTCCCCAGTCCCATTTTCTACAGACATGGAATAAGAAATATTATGAAAAGAAGGAAAAAATAAGATAAATCTACTAAATTATTACTTATACTAGAATATCGAGATAAATACAACAAATTGCCATCATTCAGGTTAAGTGGTCTTTATAATCGTTCCTTATTTCCAGGCTACCCAAGAACACCTTCCCCAAGGGGCTCTTGTTTTAATCGTTTTTAATCACTGTTACTCTGAGCATTCAAACTCAGAGGCAGGTACAAGCTTACAATGTGGTTGCACTGAGAACCTCCTAATGGGATTACTGTAAGGATGCTCTGCATCCCTAAATAAAGTGCTAAATTTATTAACATCTTGTACATGAACTCTGCCTGCTCTACTGGTTCCACAGCATACCATGGGGACTTGTGTCAACTCTCTGACTGCAAACTGTGGTAAATGTAATGTAATTACAAGAACTTAGTAACTTGAGTGTTGAGAAGAAAAAAACTTGAATAAACTAAATGAAATTGCATTAAATCACGTCTGATTCTTATTTCTAGGTGTAGTCTGCTATTTTGCATGTGCTCTGATGTTCCAATTACCCTTTATTTATTCCTTTATGCAAAGACCTTTACTAACTAGTAAAGACAGGAACAGAATCCAAATTCTGACCCCAATCTTTGTTCAAAATTACCACTCTGTCCTGAAATTGTGAAACTGACATTGCATAAGGACCTATTAGCCAATGTTTCCTATCTGAGCCACACCAAGGAAATTTATACAAGTTTGATATTTTTTAACCACTGCTCACCACTCGGTACTCTAAATAGAAAGCAAAAGCCCAAGTTGATAAAGCCTTTTCCTCTTGCCTTCTCTTTTCACCCATTAGAAACCTTTCAGTTGCAATTTTAATCCAGGCTGCAATTTCAAACATTATAGTTCTCATGAAGTACATGGAATACAAAATATTAGCAAATGATCCAAGTAAGAAATCTTTACTGAGCTTCAATAAGGACACAATAGTTAACTACCAGGTCTCTAAAAAGATGCATAATTCTTAGCTCCTTATTCATCAAACTGAAGGTAATGTCGAGAATATCAAGGAGAAAGATACCACATTAACTGTCTATCACTAGACAGAATGAAGTACTCAAAAATAAGAAAAGAGACAGACAAAACAGAGGTTCCAAAATCTTAAGTATAAAGAAGTTAAAAACACTTAGACTTTCCATAAGGAAATAACATAAGAATCACAAGGGGAGAAATTCCCTCTGCAAAGATCGGATTGGAAAAATAGAACTAGAGATAGCTAGATATCAAAATGCTCTGGACTAGACTACCAACATATGAAAGAAAGCTTCAAAAAGTTTGTAGAAAAATTGAATAAAAAACAGTGGAATTTTCCACGATTTTTTTTTTGAAGCCCCCTCATATTATAGACCATCTAAAGATTTTTAAATAGCAGATTCTCCTTCTAAAGTATGAAGCAGGAAAATACTATTTAACTACTCTCTCTCTCCCCCCCCATGACTTTATGTCACTCACCAAATCCCACTTATTCTTCCTAGGAATGACAATTTCTAGCATTAGAAAAATGGCCCCTAAGGGCACACATCCAAATGACACACATACGTACAATCCTATTCCTTTCCTTCATTTCCAGCCTCCTCATCACCACTCCTGGTCCAAGCCTTCATCACCACCGAACTAAACCAAATCTATAGCCAACTAACCATATACCCATTCCTTGCTCCATTCCAGGCTGTCCACTGCTGCCCATCATTCCTGAAACACTACAGCATGACTTTGATTACATATATCCCCTGAAAAATCTTTTATGTTCCCCACTATCTCTGAGGATAAGAGCAACCGCAAAAAGCCTCAACGTCTGGCCAACTCTGTCTTTGCAGCTTATCTACTATGGGGGAATCTACTCTAAGCAAACTGTTCAATGTCCCTAAATACACTTGGTACAGTATCACCTCCTTACTTTGGCTCTCACTGCTCCATCTCCTCAGCTCAAGCTATAACTTCTTCCATCAGCCTGTGTCTAATCACACCAGCCTGAAGCTGTCTCTCTTTTCTGAAAAGTCAATTCACTTATTATACATACCATTCAACTACTAATTTAGCCCTGTTCAATTTTTATCACAAGCCATTAGAAAACTTTGCTTACTAAACATTTTTGCTTATGATTTATTTAGCCAAAAAAGAAAAACAGAAAACTCCTAGAGTATGGGGCCTTTGGTGGAATATTGAGCCCCATCCAGAACCTTCTGAGGTGAGACATTCCCACTTGAAAAGACATGCAGACCAACCCGGAGCAGCTGAGCAAACAGAAGATTCTTACTGAAAGAAAGACCAGCAGGAAAAAAACCCACACTGTTTGGCTGTTAGAATATCAAGTAAGCTGTTTTCTATGGAGGCATCAAGGCATGAAATGTCAGCCCATCAGGGAAAACCTCCTTCTAAGACTGAAACTCAAAGGGAACCCATGAGCAGTCTAGTATGCTTACTGGTGACCACCCTAGTCTACTTGTGAGTGGAAGTGGGGTATATGCAGCAATGAAGACATGGGCTGAATCTGGCCATGTTCCATTGACACTCATTGACCTTGAGATAAGAGAGAGAAAAGGAAGGAATGGCTGGTCTGAAGTGTAGGGAGATGTGTGAACTCCTGAGCCCATGGGCACTAACTAACCTAGCCACTGGGGGCTATATAGAATTGAGAGTGAAGCAGCCAACTGGTTTGAAGTGCAAGAAATAGGCATGAACTCCGAAACTTGTAGCCAGCACCCATTTGACCTAGCTTCGATGACTAGCTGACCCGAATTCAACCAGATGAAGATAAAGATGCCTGCTGTGAGCAAGTGTAAATTGCTGCAATTTGATGAACTGGGCCTTTGCTTATAGATGCAGTTGCTCAAAATTCCAACAGAACTGGAAGGATTCATCATATCAAGGATCAAGTTTATTTTCTTAGTGCTCTGGTTGACAAGGACAGGCAATTTAGACATTGGGTATCAAAAGTGGGGGACTATAAAATCATGAAGTGGGTGGCTTACAAATTTTCATGAGTAGGAGAACAAACAATGGCGGATCCGGTAGAAGTGCAATGAAGAGCTCCATCAGGAACAACACAGAATACCGGACCAAACAGGCTCAGGGGATGGTGCCAGAACTCTGAACCACATAAAAAGGAATATTTAGAAGGTTGGAAAGCTTACAGCTAGGGGGATTTGTAGCAGAAGCAAGAAATCCATTGCTTTCTAATTCAAGATGCTCAGCTGCTCCCGGAGCCGTTATTTTGGGCGAGACCAAGTGGGAGGAAGGATCAGAGCAGCCACGGACACCTGACAGAACCACGGAAATAAAGGTGTGGAGATTCTTGGTTTTTTGTATCTGTTCATTGGTCTCTCGCTGGCTGCACACCTCCATTCTGGTGACTAAAGGGGGTGCCTGAATGAGATGACACCCACCCCCAGAGGGTTCTACTATGCATGTGCACAGATCTCGAAATTTAAAGTGACAGTTTCCATTTAAAACCAAAGAGCAATGCAAAACAGCCACAACTGGCCCTGAACTGTTTATCACTAGGAAAAAGGCCTGAACGAGTATTGTGGAGCAAGACAGGCAGACTAAAAAGGAAACAGGTCAAAAATTAAATCCTGAGTTAAGTCACAACGACCAACAGTGGTGTCTTGAAATTTCTCAGGAAGAAGAGTGAAAAGGGAAACCCATCTCCTGATCACATCTACCTGGAGGCAATCAGAAAGCATAAAAAAAAATACCAAAATACACACCCATCTAAGTATTAAGGCCACAGATAACTCCTGAATACACACAAAAAAACAGAAACAGGTGGCATATCAGCACATGTCCAGAAACAAGATAAAGTGACTGAGGTAAATGAGCTGGAAGTAGACCTACACTTCATACTGAAAGATGGGAAGGTTTTGGAAATGCCTGAGAAGGAATTGAGAAAAATTATTATAAAATGTATCAAAACACTATACAACGGAGCTGAGAAAATTAAGGAAGAAGTCAGGAAAGTGCTACAGGAACAATCAAATAAGATAGATACAGCATTGAAAACTATTAAAAACCTACAGAAAAAGGTCCAAACAATTAATAATAGAATATCAGAAATGGACAATTCACTGAAAGGGCAAATGAGTAGAACTGGAGAGATAGAAGCCACAACTAGTAAGCTAGAAAATAAATCTCTCAATGCTACTAAGCAAGCAAACAAAAAAGATAAAAAAATCTGAAGAAGGCCTAAGATTCATGTTGGACAACGTGAAGAGGAATAACTTAAGAAATGTCGGCATTGCAGAACAGAAAGAATCATGTAAGTCCACAGAGGATACAGCTGAAGAGCTTCTGGAAGAAAAGATAAGCACTGAAGAAGCCCAACGATCCCCAGGAAGGATAGACCCTAAAAGAAAATCACCAAGACATACAATTATCAAGCTCTCCAAAATCAAAGATAAGGACAGAATCCTGAAAGCACCTAGGGTAAAGAGAAGCATAACATACACAGTCAAGCAAATCAGATTCAGCTCGGATCTCTCAACAGAAACCATGCAGGCAAGAAGGTAATAGGGAGACATATATAAAACACTGAAAGGAAAAAAAAAGGCCAACCAAGAATCCTCTACCCAGCAAAGCTGTCAATCAAATACAATGCTGTTAATCAAGACATTTTGGGATAAACAGAAGTTAAGGGATTTTGCCAAAGCCAACCCTGCTATGAAAAACATCCTAAAGGAATTTCTGTGGACTGAGAACCAACAAGAACAGAAAACCACCACAGAACGACGTATGTGGCTGCATTATGCTGAACTCAATAGAAAAATGGAAGAGTCAAGAACAGAATAAAATTATAAGAACAGAGGATCTGGGAGGTCAGTCTATGATCAAAACAATTACAATGTGAAAAAAGGTAAACACAGAGGAACAGAGATCCAGGTTCTGAGAAGGTCAGGTAGATTACAGGATAAAATGTTGTTGTTAAGTGCCATCAAGTCGGTATTGACTCATAATGATCTTATGCACAGCATAACGAAACACTGCCCGATCCTGGGCCAACCTCACTACTGGTGCCATGCTTGAGTCCATCAATGCTGCCATTTGGCCAATCCATCTCGTTGGGGGTCTTCCTCTTTTTCTCTGACCCTCTACCTTACCAAACATGACATCCTTCTCCAGTGACTGGTCCCTCCTGACAATATGTCCAAAGTATGAGAGATGAACTTTGGCCATCTTGGCTTCCAAGGAGCACCCTGGCTACACTTCTTCCAAAAAGAATCTATTGGTTCTTTTGGCAACCCATGGCACTTCCAATATTCTAGACTGTCTTAAATGGAGGGAAGAGTTAATGGAATATAACCAGAACAGTAGTGTTGGGGTCGGGGGTTTAGTTCGGGTGTTGGGGACGGCAATACAAGAAGGGGGAGGAGGCAGAAGAACAAGACAGATATAGGAACACTGAGACACTTTGCATGGCCTAAGCGGGACAGAGGTAAATAGTGATGCATACTCAAACTTGGAATAACAGGGCTCTGGGATACAGGGAGCTAGGCATAGTCTGAAGAGGGGAAATCATACTAAAATATTTGACTGTCTTATGAATATTTGTTTCCCTTGCCTACTATTGTAAATAGACACTTGAGTGGGATAGAAAGCAATGTTGGGAAACATGATTACAGAAAACTTGTAAGCCCATCTTCAGCCTATAACTGATTGGAATACCTAAAAGGGGTTCTAGAACTTTCCCAGGGAAATAAGCCCCTTGCGGAGCCTGTGTAGTATATAGGACCTTAGGGGGAATCCTGAGTCCCATCCAGAACCTTATGAGGTGGGACATTCCCACTAGCAAGCACAAGCAGACCAGCCTGGTACAGCTAGAGCAACAGAAGATACATCTTCAAAGAAAAATCATCAGGAAAAACCCAATACAAAAATGTCAGCATGACTGGCTACTACAAGAATAAGCAAGCTGTTTGCTGGGAAGCCATTAAGGCAAGCAATCAAGTTCCTTCAGGACAAACGCCCCTCTAAGACTGAAACTCAAAGGGAACACACAAACAGGCATCTAAGCTTGCTGGCAACCACATGGGTCTACTGGTGAGTGGGAGAGGGGGAAAGGCAGCAATGAAGAAATGGGCTGAGTTCAACCATAGTCCATTGACCCCCGTTGACCTGGGGATGAGAGGGAGAAGAGGAAGGGCTGGTTGGTCCAAAGTGTGGTGAGACCTGGGGACACCTAAGCCCATGGACAAGGACATAGCCACAGAGGGTTAGAGTTGAAAGTGAAGCATCCAGCTGATTTGAAGTTAGGGAAGATGCACAAGAACACCCTAACTT
>NW_006408656.1:5193138-5194197 GCF_000296735.1 Chrysochloris asiatica
ATGGGATTATAATCATTGTAATGAGACAACGTGTATGATTTGTTGAATGTAAAACTAATGATCTGTCCTGTAAACTTTCACTCAATCCACAATAAAAACTTTAAAAAACAATCGTTCATGAGTGTGCTTAGTTTCACAACGAGGAGGGTAATGTAGAATCTCCACTGAATAGTTTTCCTCCTTTCCAGATGTGGATAGAGGATGATGGTGATAGGATTTTATGACTCAATTGTAACTATTATCAGGTCTAATGGTAATTCACATCACAAGTGTAATTGTAGAAGATGTGTAACTAAAAGGAGAGAGTAGTTAATCTTTCATTTTAGGAACATAGAAACCCAGGACCATCAAGAAGGAAAAGCATGAGTGAAGCATGAGATCTTACCTAGAGAAGCGGCAATAGCAGAGACCTTGGCAGAGGCCGTGACTTGGAAAGATAGACCAGCTGCGGACTCTAGGCCCATGGATTGAGAAACGCTGTGTGCCTGTGGGCAGGAGGCTGGCTTGCAAAATGTGCCCTTTGGACATTTAAATGAATGTATATGGGTTTTTTTTGTTTTGTTTTGTACGTATACATCAAATATTTTTGCTTTGTTGATTTGTGAAAAATAAGATGTAAAAGGGAAGCCAGAGGGAGGAAGAAAGATAACTGTTGTTGCAGGGAGGGGACTGTAATCGTTCAGATGAAACAAAATGTAAGATTGGTTGAAAGTAGCTGCTGATGACCTTGTCTGTTAACCTTCTCTCAATTCACAATAAAAAGTTAAAAAAACAAAAACAAAAACCTCTTAGAACACTAAGTCTATGTTTTGTATATCTCTCAGTACCTACTGCAATTCCTCACGCCTTGGGAGTCCTGGTATGGCATTCACAATAAAAAGTTTAAAAACACAAAAAAATTCTTAGAACACAAAGTCTATCTTTTGTATATCTCTCAAAACCTACTACAATACCTCACCTTGTTGTTGTTGTTGTTGTTAAGTGCCATCGAGTCGGGTCCGACCCATAGCGACCCTGTACAGGGTTTCCGAGGGTGTAAATCTTTACGGGAGTAGAAAG
>NW_006408656.1:5194297-5206063 GCF_000296735.1 Chrysochloris asiatica
CCTCATCTTTCTCCCGCGGAGCAGCTGGTAGTTTCGAACCGCTGACCTTAAGGTTCGCAGCCCGATTCGTAACCACTACGCTACCAGAGCTCTTGTCAACTGATATGGTCAGGATAAGTGACTTACAGATCCCCACAGAAAGCAATAGACCAATAGGTCCTCAAGGCCAAATCTGCCTCCTGTATATTTACTTTTTCCAGGTAATTCTCTAATGACAACCCTAAAAACCAGTATGTTCTTGTCGTTAAGTGCCCTGAGTTGGTTTGATTCATGGCGACCCTGTATATGGTTTCCAAGGACCAGTTGGTGGGTTTGAACCTTCAGTATTGCAGTTAGTAGTCCAACACTTATCCAACAGCACTACACCAGGACTCCAAAAAGCAGCATAATTAGTAGAAAAGGGCTGGTTAGGCCAACCTAACTAATTTATATTAAATAAACCAAGAAATTAGACTATAAATTTCACTCATAAAAAAATAAAACCTAGAGAGATTATGTATGCCATGAAGACAAAGTGAAACAAAGGAGAATTAATTGATTTCAGATGATCTAGAATGAAAGTGCAAATCCCCACACTATTTTAGCAATCCTCCCTAGAATGAATGAAATATTTGGAAGGGGTGCATTACACATGTGCACAGATATGTAGGGCAGTATACACATGAAAAACTATTTACAGTGACTGTATGAAGTGCATACTGGGTTACTAGAAACAGTAAAAGAAAACTTAATTTCAAGCCTTCTGATATTTGAGTTCTGTGTCCCTGCCAATTATACAAACATATATATGTATACGGTATATTCTGAGACACAGAATGGAAGAGATACCTTTAACACAGCCTTTTGAGAAAATGGATGATTTATATTATATAACTAAACATTTAAAGAAAAGGAGAAAATCAAAGAAGTATTTAAAAAATGTTACTTTGTACAGTTCTCTTATGACTGGCTGAATAAATTTTGAGTCCACATCCTAAGACCCTGCCTAATGAGAAAGAAAGAGATGTGGGTGGGAGGCAGAGAGCAGTCGCATACATCTGTGTTGTCGAGTGCTGTTACTATTGAGCACTTGAAACGTAGTTGGCCCTATAAATGCTGGAAGTGTAAAATACACCAGGTTTGTAAGACTTCGTCTGGAAAAGCAATAGAAAATAACTCATTAATAATTTTTATGTCAAGTACATATTGAAGTAATATTTTTGAAGATACTGGATTTACTAAAATATATTCAGAAAAAAAAAAAGTTACTTTAAAAAAAGTTTTTTTTTTTTTGTTATAAAGCAAGAAAATATTTTCCCAATACAGATACCACATAATCTGCAGTAAACTTCTGGCCAAACTAGAGATACAATTTTAAAAAACCTTCCTACCAACCTTCCTAAGGAGCTCTGGTAGCGTAGTGGTTACGAATCGGGCTGCGAACCGTAAGGTCAGCGGTTCGAAACTACCAGTCGCTCCGGGGAGAAAGATGAGGCTTTCTACTCCCGTAAAGATTTACACCCTCGGAAACCCTGCACAGGGTCGCTATGGGTCGGACCCGACTCGATGGCACTTAACAACAACAACAAAACCAACCTTCCTAAGGTTCTATGGTCTCTCCAGATCAGAATCTCTAGTTCAGTAGTACCCAGCGATCCAGCCAAAGGTTCTTTAAAGAAGAGAGAATGTCTTCTTTGAAATCTGAGCAGTTCCCAACGTTTATATCCAAATCCCCTTGTTCATTTCTACTGCCATCAATCTTCTACTTTCTCTAACTCTCCTCTCTATGAATCCTCACACTCCAACACTTTATTCCCAATCACAATACAAATCTTTAAAAATACCTTGTTATCTTTTCTAGACCCGAGGTATTTTGCCTCTACAGTCTTCACCAAAATCTCAGGAAATCCACTTGAGAATTCTGTACTGAATGAGACTTCTGTATATTTGATCTCTGAGAAAGCACTTTCTGTCTCATTTGTAACCTGCTCAATTTTTCTCTGCAATTTACAGTATATCATTTCATTTTCATTTAAAAGCAGTTTATTCTACATCTTACTAAGACACACACACACACACACAAAAAAAAAATATGCACTAGTGGATGTGAAGTTAAAGCCTGATGTATTATCTTTAACTGAAGAAGAATCCCTCCTGAAATAAGATGCTGCTGCTAATGCATGTCATCAAGTGGGTTCTGACTCATAGCGACCCTGTATAGCATTTGTGAGGCTGTAAATCTTTACGGGAGCAGAAAGCTTCTTCTTTCTACTGCAGTTACTAGTTAGCAGCCCAACACATAACCCACTATGCTACCAGGGCTCCCTGAAAGAAGACATTAATCACATAACAAAGTAAGAAAGAAACCCTGGTGGTACTAGCTGAGGGATGTGCACTGGAATGCTAACTGCAAGGTTGGTGGTTCAAACCCACCAGCTGTTCCACTAGAAAAAACTAAGGTTGGCTGTTCCTCTAAAGATTTACAGTCTCAGAACCCCTATATAAAATCACTATAGGTTGGAAATGACTTGAGGACAGTGGGCTGGGTTAGGGTTTATTCATAGAGCTGTTCACAGGGCTGACCCAGGCACAACACAGGGAAAATGCTATTTCAAATTAGCTTCCAGTGGCCACTAAGTCTTCGGAGGCTCAGCCTTCATCTATACTATTAAAATAAGGAGAGAATAAGAATAGATGAAATACAGTCTATTTTCATTGTTAAAGTAATTATGATCTCTCATTTTATCAATCATTGCTTAAAAATTAAAAGTAAATTTTAATTTAGACTTTTCCTCCTTTCTCAAGTTTACTCTCTGGTGGAAATGCTGAGGAACACTTAAATACCTAACATGTAGTAGGGAAAGATATGACATAAATAATTCACAACCTAGATAATATGTCCCTGGATACATAAACATTCACTTTACTTTTCTTATGTTCTTACTCCCCAGGAACTCCCCAGATTTTTCAGCACAAAGATCACACTATTAAGCAGAACGTGAAAGAAGCTTGTTAATATGTCTTCAGAGGGACTTCAAGGCTTATTATTTCTACATCCTAAGTCAGGACCAATGAACACAGATGCCTCTTCCTACCACAAATAGTGTGGATAAAAGAGCTCCAAACCTCTCCATCTTACATTTAGTCACCCCATCTGTCAGGAATGGAACTGTATCCCCCGCCCCCAAATAATACACCAAGGGTCCCTGAGCTGAAAATCTCCTAGACCCAGGGGAAGATTGAAACCAAGACACATGAAGAACTCCACATGAAGGAATGCTGGGCCCACAGATGTTAAAAGGAGACAAGGATCTCCCCTCAGAATTGAAAAGAGAAAGTAACTCTTCCTCTAGAGTCAGCACCCTGAATTTGGACTTCTGGCTTTCTAAACTTTGAGAAGATAAATTTCTGTTTGTTAAAGCCGTCCACTGATGGTTGTTGTTAAGTGCTGTCAAGTCTGTTCTGGCTCACAGCAATCCTGTGTAGGGTTTGCCAAGGAGTGACTGGCAAGTTTGAATGCTGATCGTGTGATTCAAACCAACCCTGTGGTCGAGTACTTACCCTACAGTGCCATACCAGGACATTGGTGGTACTTCTGTTAAAACAGCACTAATAACTAAAACAGAATTTAATACCAGGAGTAAGGTACTTCTCTAACAAAACTTAAAATATGGAGGCAGTTTTGGAATTTGTAGACTCTGGAAGAATCATAAGGTACTTGGTGTGGTGCTGTAGGATCAGCACTAGACTGTGAACCACAAGGTCAGCAGTTCAACCCACCAGCTACTCCTAAAAAACTCTATACAGGATCACTATGAGTTGGAACTGACTCAATGGTACCTAACAACAACAATAATAGCAAAAGCCTAAACTACCTTGAAGAAACTACTGGTGGATGTCAAGGGCATTTATGGTCAGAAGTGAAGAAAACTGTAACACTGAGGACGGTGCAGACAGCCAGAAGCAGTGGCAGAGAAACAGCTGTAGATGATCAGAAGACCAACACAAGACAGCATGAGAGCTGACCTACAGAGAAAGAGAGCGGAGTGCCTTCAGGCAGGAGGCTTCCTACTGGAGTGGGAGACCTCTGTGCACCTGTCTGAGGAACTAGGCTTGCTAATCCACAGAGGTAAGAGAGCTAAGCACCTTTGGACCTAGGTTTCCTGCCAGAGTAGGGTGCCTGCAGGCAGTTATCAGGAGAGCTGAAACGTTTTGTTAACATTTGCCTGAACAGGGCAGTGGCCAAAGGGGTCAAGAGGCCAAGGATCCAGGAAGAAGTTGAAGGAACAAGGAGCCTAGGAAGAAGTGTTGTCTCAATCTCAAAGGGTAGGGTCCCAGCCTCTGAGGTACCCAAGGGTGGATGCCAGCATCCTAGGTGTCAGAGTCAGATCTTCACTAGCTCAGTTCCAGAATGTGAAGCTGTCAGTGAAAAGTGCCAAGGGAATAAGGCCAGATCCACTGCCCAAAGCTGAGGGGATGGGACTGCCATGCCCAAGGGGCACAGTGGGAACATCCAGGCTCAAAGGGCTGGGGTCACCAATCATTTGGACTAGGAGCATGGGGTTTCCCAAAGCCAAAGGAGCACAGGTGCCATCGCAGTCGTCCTGGAAAGCAGAGCTGCAGCCCAGAGTTGCAGGCCTCCATCCAGAATCCAGAGAGCATGGCCAACACAGAGAATGTGAAGGACAGAGGGAGTCCTATACAGTGTCACAGAATAGAGGACTATTTTCAAAATTGAGAGATAGTATAAATTGTTCTGCTGGGTTTGGGGCTTTCTTGATGCCCATTTTCCCTTCTTTCTCTCCAATTTCTCCCATTTGTAATGAAAATATCCTCCTTGTACAAGGATGTGAGCTGATGTGATCAGCCAATCAGTTACAAGGGGATTAGGGTGAGATGCAACAGCTTTACTCAAGTCACAGCTCTGATCCCATGTAAGGGGAGTTTCTCTGGGGTGTGGTGGGCATCACCTTGTATCTTATAACAGACAAAAGGAGACAGAAGCAAGTAGAAAAGAGGGGACCTCACTACCACCAAGAAAGAAGAGCCACAAGCAAAGACCATCTTTTGGACTCACGGTCTCTGTGCTGGGATCCTCCTACACAGAGGAAGATTAAGGCCAAGACACATGGGGATCTACAATGAACACTGGGACCACTATGTGACAGAAAACAGGGACCTTCCCTCAGAGCTGACAGAGAAACAAGTTCTTCCCCTAGAACGAGCACCCTCAATGTGAACATCTAGACTCCTCAACTGTGAGAGAATACATTTCTGTTTGTTAATGCCATCCACTTGAGGTATTTCAATCATAGCAGCACTAGATAACTAAGCCACCAGACCAATTAACCCTTTCTAGGATCAACAGAGCCTCAGTTCTAAAATAAGTACACCTCTTAGATCTTTTCAGGCTTACAGGTTTTATTTTATTCTACTCTTCTAGGCATGGTGCAGCTCCACATAGATAAGGAAAAGTCTTACCTATTATCCTCTGTCATCTTTGTCCTACTAGACCAAAAGCCTCGGGTAGTTTTTCAGCTCCAATTTACATACACCTCCCAGCTCCAATCCCCAGCACCCAACGTTCTCTTTTCTGCTCTAAGTCCTACACTCATTTTAGCCTTGCATAAGCAAAGAAGTCCAGGTGGTAGTGGCAGTAATTCCCCTGATACAAACTAGGCTGGCAATGTGAAAGCATTTATGAGCAACCAAATGTGTATATTTATGTGCAAGAGAAATGGAGAAGATAAGCAAACACCAAGGTATAATGACTTTTTAAAAAGTAGCTAGGGCTGCTACAGAAGGAAAACAAGTGTGTTACACTTCACTGCTACCTATTTTCATCCTGTTTATTGATACATCTTAGGCTCATTTACTCTCATCGTTCCTGCTGCCAAAATGTTCTCCTTCAACAGCACTTCTACCCTCCCTCATCCTATACTAGAATCTTTCATTATGCCCACTCGCTAAGATATGTTTAGCTACCTAAGAAAATGATAATTTCTTAAAATAAAACCATAGTTCACATTACTTGGTCATATGAACATCAGAATATAACACCACCTAATGGAAAAGATCTTGAGGCATGAGTCAACCAACCTGAGTACTAGTTTTCAATCTAGCCCTCTGGCCCTGGACAACTCACTTGTGATCTTAGCTACTCAAGTTTCCTTAACTAGAGAAAGGGCAAAATAATACAAAGGGGCTTCAAAACGTTTATGAGAAAATTTCATGATTTTTTCATTCTATTTTCCCATGAACTTTCTGAAACCTCCTAGTATTTGCCTTACCTAATACAAATCACAAACTGATAGGATTTTTAAAAGTTTATATTATCAGACAAAAACAGAGTAATAATTTCCAAAGACAGATGATCATTTATGAGATGTAAACATATTCTTTCAAATAAGAACTCCAAAGACTATCGAATGGTACTGAAGGCAAAAGCAACTGCAAATACTGATAGTCACTTGCACAGTTCACAAGTCCAGTTCAAGAAAGGATAAAGGTGATCCTCAGCCTTCGGACCCACTCCACTTTCAGATCTCAGGCTGTAGCTAAAACCAGGCCAGCTGCCTGTGTGATGAGTGTCAGAGGTGCTTTTGGTCATGAGTCCTATTCTAGTGTAGTTTGGGAGTGAAAGAGGAGAGCATTGCTTTGGTAACTACATCTGCCCTGTGGTGGTGGGAACGGTCCATCAATTGTACATAAAACTTTTCTCCTTTTAGGCCCGTGTCCAACCAGGTCAGGGTATCTGCAGATTCTATTCTTGATGCCAGACTGAAGATTAAGCAACTTTGTTTTTCATACTACTGAAATTTAATATAGTACTAATACAGTGTATCAAATACACATGTAAATATACACTAAGCTGCTAAAACCCAAGAGGGAAAGGAGCTAATATATATTAGGCTCTATGTCAGAAACCATAAGGAAACTGATTTCATTGAATCCTTACAAACACCCTGCGAGGTAGTTATTATTATTCCTATTGTGTTATAGATAAGAACACTGAAACTGGAATAAAGTAAATAACTTGCCCAAGGTCACAAAGCTAGTAAGGAGCAGAGTCAGGATTTGAACCTATCTTTGTCTACCTGCAAAGGCCATACTGCTTTTGACTTTTTCTTTGCCCTAAATCTGGTAGCGTAGTGGTTGTGAATCGGGCTGCGAGCCGCAAGGTCAGCAGTTCGAAACTACCAGCTGTTCCGTGGGAGAAAGATGAGGCATTCTGCTCCCGTAAAGATTTATAGCCTTGGAAACCCTAGGCAGAGTCACTATGAGTCGGAACCGACTCCAAGACACATAACAACAACAACAAATGTAACAATGGCAACTTTCTTCAGTCTTCAGTTCATCTTCACTCCTGACACAGTACTTAACTGTGTGTCCTGGTTGAGTTTCTATAACGTCACAAAGGGACAGAGAAAACACTCTGAGAAGCCTCCTTCTTTGTCTTTTCTTTTCCTGTATTTACTGCCCATTCCCACACAAACTATATAAAAACATAGTTTTTCATTAAATCACTGGGCTAGACCTAGAAACCAGCTTGCCCCACACCATTTCAGCAGGAAGTCAACCTAAAAGGTTGAAGTTCTGTTTATTTTTCCCTTTAATACTTCACTAGCTATCATTTTGAAGCATGGTGTCATGTTCTAACAGGTTCTTGCCATTTTAAAAAGCGCTGGTGCCTAGCATGATGCTTTGCACACAGTAAGTACAGAGTGACACTATGTGTTGACTTCTTGATCGAGAGGAGTTTGGTTGTTTTAATTTCACTCTTAAGTTGGTAAATTTAAATTTTACTAATTTATGGAGTACAATTCTATGAATAAATTCTTTCGCATTAAAGATAGCTGTTTCGGGGAAACTTCTAAGGGATTATGAGAACAGTAAATGGAAACAAACTATCTAGTGCTGAAAACCCTAAATGATTAAGTAGTAGACTATGAATTTAAGAGTGTGACAGGCTCAGTTTACTGTCCTTTTAAATAGTTGTGGCAAGGGCTTCTAGTCCTCTCTATGGCAAAAAAAGACTGAAGAAATACAATAAAATATGACCAATTGTTTTGCTTAGGATGATAATACTAAAGATGACCTTCCCCCCTCTGTCTTTATCTTAATTTTTTTTCTGTAATAAGTATGTTGTTTTTATAATTATGGTAACTGATCTCACTGTCAATAACCTTTATATTTTTAACCTTTTATATATAATATGGGTTCAAACAACCCTTTCTTAGCTATAACCTATAGGAATTAAATATTCATTATTTCATGTATGTGCCTTCCAGAACAACTTGTTACATTATATCAGTACATTAAAGATAATTATTTGTCTTTCCATTCAGGGCAAGTTGTTCTTGCTTTGTTTAGGTGGGCATGTCTCTGTGTCTTTTTCAAGCAGGTGTGGGTTTCTTGTGTAATTAATTTCTAGAGGACATTGATTCTCAGCCTTTTTTGGGGGAACTAGCATGAGAATGAAGTACTGGTATGGTGCTGTAGGATAAAAGTGAACTGCTACCTGCAAGGTCAGCAGCTTAAGTCCACTCCTCAAAGCAACAACAGCACAAGAATGACATGTGCCACTGATATAGCCCCAATTTATAAGGAGCTCTGGTAGCGTAGTGGTTACGAACTGAGCTGCGAACATTAAGGTCAGCAGTTCGAAAGTACCAGCTGTTCTATGGGAGGAAGATGAGGCTTTCGGCTCCCATAAAGATTTACAGCCTCAGAAACCCTGTACAGGGTCGCTATGAGTCGGTTCCGACTCCATGGTACATAACCACCACCACCACATATGTCTTTTAACTTCATGTATGTTTCCTTTTCAGAGATTAAAGAGCTTGAATTACAGTGGATTTCAAATGGACTGAGCTGCTTTATATGGCAGTGAGTTCTCTATGAATGGAAACATTCAAAGCAGAGTTCTTCCATAAAACAGATTCCTGCACTGTACAAGTTGAATTTTATAATCCCTTTCCTATTGTAGGGTTTTAAAAGAAATCTTTTGACAAACCTACTTTAATGATACAATAGATCGCACATTGGCCCTGTTGTACTATGCCTCCTTCCCAGTGCACTGCTCATCTCCACCCAAAGAAGATGTCCTTCTGATCATTTCACTTAGCAAGCTTTCTAACTATAATTATTTCTTGTGGAGAACAAATTCCCATAATATTAACAGTTTATTGCTATTTGAAGTTACTGCAATGTGCTGAAATAACGCAGTCAGAAAAATGTCATTTTATGGCTTACATATGGATCTATTGCAATCTGCAAAGCATTGTCTCCATCAACCAACTGATTAGGTGGGAGTAATCAAATGATAACTAGGCCTTCAACCTCAAGTATAAACTCAGAAACACATGCACACACATCAACAGGAAAGTCAGCGAGCAAAGAAAAGAAAAATCTAAAATACACTATCAGTGCACTTCACCACTAGGTTGATCGGGAACTGTCCTTTCAGCACCACAGCAAGTTACCCTAGTGCAACCAACCTAAGCACAGGAACCCACAGCTAGGCCATGAGAAACATTTGCTAAGGATCCCATAGGGAAAGCAACAAGCAACTATGTGGTTATCTGTTGTTAAGTATGCCATATTCCACATCATTAGCCTTTATTAACTTACAATAAAGTCTCCCAAATATTTTGTTAAAAGTTGACCAAACCCCAAATGAAAATCAAGGACATATTAAACCAAATCTCTCAAAGGGAACCCATGAAACCACCAACTGGCTGGCATCATCAAGATTTACTTTGCAATACCCACTACCGGCCATCCTAAGACACATAGGATATTTACATATACCCTGAACCATATGCTCATAAAACATAGTTGCAGTCCTTTTCAAGGAGAGCTTCAATTTCTAGGACATAGAATGCTCGCTGCACACCAAACCATCACTACCACCTCCGTCCCAAGCAATCAAATTCTCGTTCAGGGAGAATTGAAGGCCTTATGGGTCATGAGTTCCAGAGCAAAAATGCTGCAGTATTTCAAGAACCAGGTTACAAGCAATGTGCTACAAAGCTTTCAGCATTTTAAGTCTGATTCTCCGGAGATTCCAGCTAGGATAGTACTGGGTGGTAATGTTATCCAGTCATTTGCATTACACATCAAAAATCCATTTCTTAAAGGGAGAAGGGACTTAAGGCCCCCTTCATATCTGCCAATGCACGTGGAGAAAATAGAAGTACAGAGAAACTGAGACAGTGAACAACCTTCCACACCTTTCCAAGGTATCTCCCTTGGAAAGCTAAAATATCCCCCAGCCCTAACACCTCTCCAAAGGTTCTCCAAGTTCAAACTTGAGAAAAGAGTTATACAAATAAGTCTTTCCCTTTGCCCTCACCCACACTTCCTGCTTCATCTCTGCTTCTCTGGTGCCCACTGTGCATTAAAAGCAGCTCCATACACACACCGTGTGGTAGAGCTAGTTCCATGCTAATCATTTCTCTCCCCCACCCCCTTGAATTTAGCTAGATGCAACTGCAAAGTTTCTTTTATTCCCCCCCCCACCTCCCCAAAAAACAGATGACATCGTTTTATAATGAACACTGAAGCTGAATCTTGAAACCTCCAATGTATTCTCCCATGCTTCAAAAACTGCAGCGTAAGTGAGGACGAGGACATAGGGTGGAGTAGTTGGAAAGACGGCATGGTTTAAAGAATTATATTTCTCAGGCTGAAAAAACGATTCCCACTCCACCCCTCCTCATAGCTAGGGCCCCTTATGGAGTCCCAAAGCCCTTGCTAACCCCCAGGAAAGTTAACCGCCAAGTCTCCACCGGTGGTTACTGCTGGCATTGAGAAGAGACAGCAGAGCTCTCCCGCTAAATGCAGAGGCTTTGCGGTCCCCCAAGATTCTAAGAGAGGACTAGAGAGGAGGGGTCCAAGTCTGTGGAGCTGAACAAACAGTCCAGTAACCCCCAACGCGAATAAAAAGCTCAGGGTGCTGCTGGTGGTGGTAAGGTGGGGGAGGGAAGGGAGAGAGGAGGGGAGGAACAATCTCTGCATCGGGTGGCGTGGGGGTGGGGGTGGGGGAAGGGGATATTCTGAAAGTGATGTACTCCCTAATGCAGGAATCCTAGCCTGCCGAGGAAGGTCCCAGGGAGGCCCCCGACACAGCCCCCGAGCACCCTGTTGGGCGGGGGACAGACGCATCAGTGTAAAGGACAGGGGAAGTCCTGGCCGCCCAAAGAACCCAGGAGCCCCTGGCTGCTGGAGCCTGATGAGGGAGAAGGATGCAGTAAGACATGGGGGAGGGGGTAGAGCTGAGGGGTTGCTGTAGGAACATCTTGACAGCGCCGTCCTTCCCAATGCAGCCCTGACTCGGGGTCCCTCTGCACTGGAGGCTCGATTGGGGGATGCACCGCGGCAGGAGCGCTGAGGTCAGGCCCTTGCCCCGATGTAGTCAACAGACTAGGAGAGCAAGGATGTACTGGGGATGGGGGCTATTGGTCCTCAATGCTCCCAAGTGATCCCCAGTAAATAAGGGAGAGGGAAGCAAGACTTCCAAACACTTGTCCAAAGCAGGGAGGGCAGAAACCCGATGGCCCCTAGAGCCCTGCCGCGCACTCTGCGGCAAAGCCCCTGACTAGAGATAAGTGAGAGCCACTCAGGGGTCCCGGGGTAAGAAGGGGAACCCAGCAGGCCAGGAGCCGCGCCGGGGCGGGGGCTCTGGGGTGACTTACGGCAGCTGCGGCGAGGGAGGCAGAGGCGGCCCTAGTGCGGGGCCCGGGAGGCGCGGCCGGACTGCAGAGGCGCCGAGGCTGCGGCGGG
>NW_006408656.1:5206393-5213674 GCF_000296735.1 Chrysochloris asiatica
ACCGGATCCCGGGCGAGGGAACAGGGCGCCAGCAGGGGGCGCCGCGCTGGAGCACCTTGCGAGCGTCTCCCGGCCCGCCTCCCCGACGCCCCCGCGGAGCGGCGCGGGAGGGGCTCCAGGGCTGAGGGCCGGCACGTGGATGCGAGACGCCGGCGGGCGGCCGGCCAGCGCCAGGTGCTTTGTCGATTTATTTGCTTTGTGACTCTTGTAAAAGCCAAGTCTTACCTTTCTCCTGAATAGCAGTCACTAGAGGGAAATGCCAGGTAACATGGGCACAGTCAATTGTTTGCGTTCATGACTTCTGTAAACTTAATTTGCACCATCTTTGGCCGGCGGAGAGACGCCCAAGTGTGTCAACAATAGTTGGACGCTTAGGACTCAGTGTTGTTTTTGTTAAGTACCGTGGAGTAGGTCCCGACTCATAGTGACCCTGCACAGGGTTTCCCAGGCTGCAGATCTTTATGGGAGCAGAAAGCCTCATCTTTCTCCCGCAGAAACAGCTGGTAGTTTCGAACTGCCGACTGATTTGTAACCACTACGCTGCCAGAGCTCCTTAGGACTCAGTGGCCAGGATCCTATAATGAGGATTCTTGAGACACTGCTTCCGTGTCAGCCGCTAGGTCTGAAACTGTACAGGTCACCGTAGTCTTTTTTGAACCTCAGTGTATGCATCTCTAAATTAGGCACAGGGAGCATGGTGGCTCTGTAGGATAAGCACTGGACTGGAAACCATAAGGTCGGGTTGGAGCCCACCAGCCTCTCAGCGGGAGAAAGATGAGGTTTTCTGCTCTGTAAAGATAACACAGCTTCGGAAACCCTATAGGGTCTCTATGAGTCAGAAACGACTTGTAGGCATTTAACAACAAAGTAGATACAAGCACTGCAACTACTTATTCTAGTGACACTGTCTTATGAACGTCTACATCATGAATGTGAGAACTCTTAGAACGTTATTGTGTGTCCCTTCTACATAATGTTTTTTTCTATCACAAATTTACAGCTAACAGTACAAGACGCAATTTATTAGCTGGATAGATAGCCTTAGACTTGTAACAACTTTCGTGTTCTCATCAGTAAAAGGGAATAACCACAGTACCAACTGACAGGTTTGTTGTGAGGATAACCAGTATCACCCACGTCAGCACTCCTACAAAGTATGCCTACGGCGTGGCGTGCCTACTATATACTTTTTTTTTTTTTAATTTTTAAAAATGTTTTATTGTGAATTATGTGATCGTTTACATGGGAGAACATTAGTTTTACATTCATCCTATCTTACCGTTTCATTGCCCTGGTTACAATCCCCTCCATGCATCATCAACCAACCAAAGGGTATATACTACAAGCCTGCCCCCCAGTCATCAGCACACAGCCCCTCTCCCTCTCTGGGTCTAAAGTCCCCAGCTGCTCCATCTCTCCACATCATCGTCTCTGCCTCCATCTCAGGCATCACTGCTTCTCTGGTCCTGCCCTCTGCTCTTCTCCCTTGATGGTCCTAAGGACCTCTGCTCCTAGACTACAAAGTGACTCACTCCCCTCCTTGCTGCAAAATGTCTACCTTTACATTTCCAACCCTCACAATCAGTCGTGATAACAATTATTCACTATTGTATCACAAGAGACCTGTCCGCATTTCCTTTCATCAGCCCCACCTAGACAGATTGGATACTACTCACTGGAGATTCTACCTTCCTCCACACCCTCTGGATATAGGTTCCTTCTTGAAAGCTTGTAAGCCAGTCACTTCTTGCCTTTGTAGCTCCCCCCACCCCCATTTTGGGTAGCCTATGTCCAAGTTGCCCATCCCTGTCTACTCTGTGTTTGGAGAGGGTGGGAATGATCTTTGCTGTAAGGATTTGTTCCCACTTTTGAGCTACTGCCTCCATAGGTGTAGGTCAAGTTCATCAAATTGTATCAGATTACTCTTTTTTTTCCTCTTCTTTCTTCTTCCAGTTGAGCTCTGATCATCCAGTCATTGAAGCCAGGTCTACTACACACATTCTAACAGCTTTATTAAGGTATCATTAGCATGTAATAAAGGAGTCCTCATGGTGAAAGTCGTTACATGTTGAGCTGCTAACCAAAAAGTTGACAATTTGACCTGACCAACCGCTCCAGGGAAGAAAGATGGGCTGGTCTGCTCCCATAAAGAGTTACAGTCGTTTAAATCGTAGGGAGCAGTTCTGTTCTGTTCTACAGGGTCTATGTGAGTCACAACTCAATGGCAGTGAGTTGAATATGCAATAAATTGCATGTATTTAAGACAATTTTGATATACGTATACATACATAAAGGAGCTCTGGGTGCATAGTGGTTTACAGATTGGGCTGCAAACTGCAAGGTCAGCAGTTCAAAACTACCAGCTGTTCCGCGGGAAAAAGATGAGGCTTTCTGCTCCCGTAAAGATTTACAGCCTCGGAAACCCTGTACAGGAGTCGAAACTGACTCCATGGTACATAACCACCACTACCATACATACATAAAAGGAGCTCTGGTAGCATAGTGGTTATGAATCGGGCTGCTAATCTCACGGTCAGCAGTTCCAAACTACTTTCTCCATGGGAGAAAGATTGACAAGGTAGCTCTAAGTCAGAACAGACTCCACTGCACACCACCACCATATACTTACATGAGGAGCCCTGGTATGGTGCTGTAGGATACTCACTGTACTGCTAACCTCAAGGTAGGAGTTTCAAACCCACCAGACACTCCTAGGAAACTCTATAGAGGGTCGCTAGGAGTCAGAACTGACTCAACAACATATAACAACAACATGTTGTTGTAGTAGTTGTCAGGTGCCATCGAGTCGGAACCAACTCATAGCGACCCCATACACAGCAGAACGAAACAATGTCCGATCCTGGGCCAACCTCACTACCACTGCCACACTCAGTGCCATCAATGATGCCGCCTGGCTGATCCATCTCTTTGGGGGTCTTCCTCTTTTTCTCCGACCCTCCATCTTACCAAGCATGATCTCCTTCTCCAGCAACTGTTCCCTCCTGACAATATGTCCAACAACATACACATGTAAAATATGATCAAAATAAGCAAATATACCCATCACCTCCCCAAATTTCTCTTACTCCTTGGTAATCCCTCTCTGAATCACTCTCCCTCACACATTCCTTCTCTAGGCAACCGCAGATCTTTTTTCTATTACTGTACATTCGTTTGCATATTCCAAATTTTTAAATAAATTGAATCATGCAGTATGTACTCTTTTATATGATTTCTTCCATTCAGCGTATTTTGAGATTAGTTGGTTGTTGTTCATCATTATTTCCTTCCTTTGTATCGTTGAGTCGTATTCCTTTATAGAGAGATGTTGTTATTAAATGCCATCCAGTTAGTTCCGACCCATAGCGACCCTGTATAGGGTTTCCAAGGAGCGGCTGGTGAGTTTGAACTGCTGACCTTGCAGTTTAAACCGACCTTGTAGTCAAGTGTTTATCCTGCAGCACCACACCAGGACTCCCTTTATAGAGCTATATATCACAATTTGTTTATCCATTCACCTGTCAATAATATGTAGCTTCTTTCCAGATTGTGATTATTACAAATGAAGCTGCTATGGTTAATTGTGTGCAAGTCTTTGTATGCACATCTGCTTTCATTTCTCTTGGGTCTAAATATCTAGGAATGGAATGACTGGGTCTATTGTAGATGTATATATAACGTATTCAGTGCCAAACTGCTTTCTAAAATGGTTGTTCCTTTTTATATTACCACTAGCAGTGTATGTAAGTTTCCGTTGCTTCACACCCTGACAACATTTGTTATGGTCAGTTATTTTAGCCACTCAGTTTGAACCATCAGGTTGGTGGTTCAAGCTCACCAGTCGCTCTTCAGAAACCCTATACAGGGTTGCTATGAGTGGAAACAAACTCGGCAGTACTTAACAATAACAATAGTTCTAATTGGGGAGCATGGTGGCTCTTAGGATAAGCACTGAACTGCAAACCATAAGGTCTACAGTTCTAGCTCAACAGTCTACAGTTCCACTCTGAGGGGAAAAGTTGAGGCTTTCTGATCCCACAAAGATTTACAGGGTCATTGTGAATCTGAACTGACTCAGCTTTCCTTAACAACTGCAATAAATATTTGGAGTTCCTGCGTGGTGCAAATGGTGAAGCACTTGGGTGCTAATTAAGAAGTTACGCACTTGACTCTACTCAGAAGCTTCTCAGAAGAAAGTCCTGGCAATTTACTTCTGAAAAATCAATGAATGAAAACCCTGCGGAGAACAGTTTTACTCTGGCACACAAGGTCACCTTGAGTCAGAATCAACTCAAAGAAAAAATAGGCATATAGTAGTAGCCCATTGTGGTTTTAATTGACTTATTTGCAATCTGTAAATTATCTTGGCTTGAAGTGTTCATGTCTTTTGCTGATTTTTAAAAGATAATTTGTTGTTTTCTTAATACTGATTTTTTAAAAGTGTTTATATCTTCTGGATACAAGTCTCCTATCAGATATGTTATTTGCAAATGTAATTTCCCAGTCTGGTAGCAGTGCTTTTTAAAAAAATTATCTTAAAATATCGCAGCAAGGTCAACTTGAACCACAAGGTCAGTGGTTTAAACTCACTAGTTGCTCCTTGGAAACCCTATACTGGGTCACTGTGAGTCAGAACTGACTCAATGGCACTTAACAACAACAACAACCATCAAAGATGCGAAATTCTTTATTATTTTTCTTCTGTGAGTCATACTTTTGGTGTTATATAGAAGAAATTATCTAACTCAAGATCACAGTTTTTTCCATATTTTCTTCTATAAGTTTTATAGTTTTCAGCTTTGTATATCTATATTTATAAAATCCATTTTGAATTAATCTTTACGTATGGTGTGAGGTATAATTTGAAGGTTTGAGTTTTCTTTTTATCCTTTTGGTATGGATATCTATTTGTTCCATACTATTTGTCAAAAAGATTTTCGTTTCTCCACTGATTACTTTTGGATTTTTGTTAAAAATCAATTGACAGTATGTGCAAGAACTTATTTCTAGCCTGTCTATTCTATTTTATTGATCTCATCGCCTATCTTGACACTAATACAACCCTGTCTTTATGAATCTCGTATTATAATAAATCTCCAAGTCAGAAAGTTAGGTCCCCCAACTTTGCTCTTCTTTTTCATCACTGAGTTTGCTGTTAAGGGTCTTTTGAAGTTCCATATGAATTTTAGAATCAGTTTGTCAAACTCTACCAAAAACAAACAAAAAAAACTTCCTGAGATCTTGATAAAAATTATATTGAATTTATAGATAGATTTGGGGAGAACTTTTAAATTAAAACTGACTCTTCTATGGCGTTTCACACCATTTCTCTTTTTTTAACTTTTTATTATGAACTGAGTGAAGGTTTATAGACAAGATACGTATGCTTTACATTCAGCCAATCATACACTTTGTTTCATCTCCATGTTTACAATTCCCTCCATGTAACAACAGTTATCCTGCTTCCTCCCTGTGGTTCCGATTTCCATTCCACCCACCTTCCCATCCCTTCTCAACTTTGTCCTTAGGTAAATGTTGTCCTTTGGACTTTGAATCATTGACGATTCCATATTCATAGTGAGCATACCTTACTAGTGTTGTCGTTCCCTCTATAAAACTATCTACTGTTTGGCTAAAAGTTGGACCATGAGGGTGAGTATCTTTCCAAAACAGAAGAGTGGTTGAGGGTCATAGTCTCAGGTTCCTCCAGTCTCTTTCTGACCAGTAAGCCTGTTTTTTTGTTATTTGTTTGTTTTAATAATTCTGAGTTTTGTTCCACATATTCTGCTGCTCTATCTGGGACTTCCTAATGTGATCCCTTTCAGAGCAGTTGGTAGTGGTAGCTAGGCACCGTCTAATCCTTCTGGTCTCAGAATCAATGGAGACTGATGTTCATGTGTTCCATCAGTCTGTTGAAGTTGATTCCAAGCCTCTTCAATTTTCATCACTATTTTTTCTTCTGCACATGGAACAGCAATAACAGTACCTAGATGGCCACTCGTGAGCTTTTAAAATCCCAGCACTGCTCACCAGAGTAGTATGTAGAACATCGTCTTTGTGGACAATGTTATGCCAGTGGTATCCCCTGAAACTACGGTCCTCTGCCCACAGACCCAGCAACTCATTGCCTTAAGATGTTTGATAATATCTAAGAAGTTTTCATCATTATGCCCATCATATGCTGTATACTCCATCATATTCATAGTTGTGTTTGTAGAAAAGAAAATGTACCAATATCCTCCTTCAAATTCTTATGTCTTTCTAAGACATATATATATATATATATTGTTGTTTGGTGCCATCAAGTCAGTACCAACTCATAGCAACCCTATGCACCACAGAATGAAACACTGCCTGGTCCTGCATTGCTACCTTTGACCTCATTGTTGCTCCTACCATGCTAGTCCATCTAGTTGGGGGCCTTCCTCTTTTTCTTTGACTCTCCATTTTACCAATCATTATAACTTTCTCCAAGGACTGGTCCATCGTGACTTTCAAGTAGCATTCTGGCTATATTTCTTCCAACACAGATTTGTTTTTTCTTTTGACAGTATGTGGTACTTTTGCTATTCTCCTCCAATACCATAACTCAAGTGCCTCAATTCTTCTTGGTCTTCCTTATTCACTGTCCATTTTTCACATGCATATGATGTTATTGAAAATACCATGGCTTGGGTCCATAGTCTCCAAACTGACATCTTTGCTCTTCAGCACTTTGGAGAGAGGTCTTCTACAGCAGATTCGTCTAATGCAATATGTCATTTGATTTCTTGCCTACTGCTTCCATGAATGTTGATGGTTAATCTGAGCAAAATAAATCTTTGACAACTTCACTCTCTTCTCCGCTTACCATAAAATGATTTATTGGTCCAGTTGTAAGAATATTTGTTTTCGGTTCATTGAGATGCAATCCATGTAGAAGACTTTAGTCTTAGATCTTCGATAGTAAATATTTTAAGTCCTCTTCCCTTTAAACAAGCAAGGTTGAATCATCTGCATATTGCAGGTTGTTAATGAGTCTTCCTCCAATCCTGATGCCACGTTTTTCTTCATATAATTCAGTTTCTCTGATTATTTGCTCAACATACAGATTGAATAAGTATGGTGAAAGAATACAATCCTGGTGCATACCTTTCCTAATTTTAAACCATCAATATTCCCTTGTTCTATTTGAACAACTGCCTCTTGGTCTGTGTACAACTTCTTCATGAGCACAATTAAGTGTTCTGGAGCACTCATTCTTCACAATGTTGTCCAGAGCTTTTCATGATTCACACAATC
>NW_006408656.1:5215691-5218119 GCF_000296735.1 Chrysochloris asiatica
CTTTTACATTCCAATCACCAATAATTATCAATACATCTTGACTGCATGTTTAATCAATTTCAGACTGAAAAAGTTCCTTAATTTCATCATCACTGGCTTTAGTGGTTGGTGCAGACATTTGAATCATAGTGGTATTAACTAGTCTTCCTTGTAGATGTATGGATATTATCCTATTACAGACAGCATTGTACTTCAAGACAGATCTTGATATGCTCTTTAATTTGTCATTCCCGGCATAGTAAACCAAGTGATTGACAGATCCAAAATAGTATAGTATAAATGTTTATTATGCATTCCATTTCATTTTTGGCATTTTCCAGTTTTCCTAGATTCATACTTCATACATCCATGTTCTGATTATAAATGGATGTTTATAGCTATTTCTCTTCATTTTGAATTGTGTCCCATCAACAAATGAAGGTTTTAAAGGTTTTATTTCATTTATGTCATCCCGGTCAACTCTACTTTGAGGAGACAGTTCTTCCCCAGTCATGTTTTGAGTGCCTTCCAACCTAAGGGGCTCATCTTCTGGCACTATATCTGACAATATTCTGGTACTCTTCATGTTTCAATATTCAATAATCTGGTGCTAACTGTTCCACAGCAATTCATAAGATTTTCAGTGACTAAATATTCTGAAGTTGTCCGTTTCTTCTTCTTCATAGTTGTCTTCATCTGGAAGCTCATCTGAAACCTATCCACCATGGGTGAACCTGCTGGTATTTAAAATATTGGTGACCTAGCTTCCAGAATCACAGCAACACGCAAGCCACCACAGTAAGACAAACTGACAGACGAGTGGTGGAAGGTTTTGCAGATCCCGTAATATTTTCTACATCATATTATCTGCAAATAAACAGATATATTTCTTCCTTTTCAGTCTGGAAGGAGACGTGGTAGCACTGTGAGTTAAGTGCTGAACTGCTAACCACAAGGTTAGCAGTTCAAACCTACCAACTATTTCACAAGAGAAAGATGTGGCTGTCTGCTCCTGTAAAGATTTAGAGTCTCAAAAACCCTACATAGGGTCACTATGAGTTAGAATCTATTTGATGGCAGAGGGTTGGGTTTGGGTTTTGTAAATCTGGATGCCTCTTAACTCTTGCCCGTTGCACTTGCTAGAACCTCCAGAACAATATTGAATAGAAGTGGCAAGAGCAGGCATCTTTGTTTAGCTTCTGACCTTTCAGAAAAGCTTCCCATTTTTTAATGTTACCAAGCCAAATCAACTGCCATTAAGTGGATTCCAACTAACAGTGCCCCTATGTAGGGTTTCCAAGACTGCTGCTATTTATAGGCGCATACATCCTCTTCTAAGGAGCTCTGGTAACATAGTGGTTACGAATCGGGCTGCAAACCGCAAGGTCAGCAGTTTAAAACTACCAACTGCTGCGCGGAAGATAAGACTTGCTGCTCCTGTAAAGATTTATAGCCTCGGAAACCCTGTTCAGGGTTGCTATGGGTCGGAACTGACTCGACGGCACTTAACAACAACAACAGCCTCTTCTTTCTCCCTTGAAGCAGCTGGTGGGTTTGAACCACCAACTTTGCTATTAGCAGCCCAACACTACCCACAGTGCTGTTGTTGTTAAATGCCATTGAGTTGGTTCTGACTCATAGTGACCCTGCATAGGGTTTCTGAGGAGTGGCTGCTGAGCTTGAATGGCCGACCTTGTGCTTCAAACCTACTTTGCAGTCCAGCGCATTAACCCACAACATCACATCAGAGCCATTGTTGTTGTTATTATGTGCCGTGGAGTTGGTTCCAACTCATAGCAGCTCTTTACAGGGTTTCCGAGGCTGTAAATCTTTCCGGGAGCAGAAAGTCTCATCTTTCTGCCGCAGAACAGTTGATAGTTTTGAACTGCTGACCCTGAGGTTCACAGCCCGATTTGTAACCACTACGCTACCAAAGCTCCTTTAGGTACTGTAAAATGTGGGAGTAGTAATAGCATCACCAGGACCTAAGTTCACGGGGATAATGCAAATCAAGATCAGGCCAAAGCTGATCCCTCTGAGGTGAAGGTCAGACCTACTTCCACTCTCTTTCTTTTTACCGATACTGACACCAGTCATCCCTCCCATTGTACTCTCTAGTTTCTTCTGGGTTCAATAATCCGGTGCAAAGACTACACAGGACTCAAAGACCATACTGACAGTTAAGTGGTTTATTAAGTAACAGGGTACAACTCAGTAACAGGAAGCATGTAAGCAAATGCTTATTCCCTTCTTCAGTGTAGAACAGCTCTGTCAGCTACTGTTAGCCATGCAGACCTCTTAGTCTTCTCAGGACAAGCTCCTCTTGGCTCTGATGTTTGTCTGTCATTGTCGCTCTACCTCTAGGCCCCATCCAAGATTGTTGCCACCAGTTCTGCCTCTGGACTCTTTTTATTTTTTTAAGTTTTTATTGTAAACTGAGTGATAGTTT
>NW_006408656.1:5218489-5221006 GCF_000296735.1 Chrysochloris asiatica
TCACTCTTGAATCACAAGAATCCTATCCCCATCTCTTTTCACCAAACCCATTTAGACAAGATGAAAACTATTCAGTGGGGACTCTACCCTTCCCCATACACTCTTAAATTAAACTCTCTTTTGGAAACTTGTAAGCCAGTCAGTTTGTGCCTGTATTGACCCCTCATTTTAGGTAGCCAATGTCTAAGTTGCCTGTCCCTATCCACCCTTTATACAGAGGGGATAGGATTGATACTTGATATGAAGACTCCTTCCCTCTCAGTTTCCACTGGACTCTTTCTGGGCCTCTCACTGTCTTCAGTGTTACATCTTTTGACCAGTTACAGTGCTCTTAGATTGTTCCTTGTCTCTTCTCTCTGTCTGCTTCTCTCTTTTCATTTAGCTTCTTCCTGCTTCTTTAGATGTGAAAAACCTCTGTGGCGTTGGCTGCTTATATAATGTTACATAATTGCACATAAGATCTCTATGAATTAGAACCAACTTGATGGTAATTTTTTATGGTGGTCTCCCTGTGGGAGCCCACAAACTAGCCAGTCCCCTCAGTGGGTCACAGATGCTTCATTTGCATAGTCTATTAACCAATCCTTGCAAGGTGCATACAATAACAGGTAGGTTATAGCCCAGAACCAGACAAAAAACATCAAACCACTAGTAGTTTACAGCTTACCCAGGAAATCAACCTAGGTAAAAACAGAAAACGTTTGGGATAGAAAACTAGTGCAAAGGTAATGCCTCAGGGATTGTGGGAAGTAGGAATCTCTCAAGTTGTTTTTCAAAACACTAAGGCAAAAGGTCACATAAAGGAGCTCATTTCATCACAAGTATAAGGTTAACTAGATTTTTCCTAGATATCTTTTATCATGTTGAAGAAGACCTCTTCTATACCTACTCTGCTGAAGGGTTTTTTTCTTTTTGTTTTTTAATCAGGAATGAAGGTTAAATTTGTCAAATACTTTTTTCTGAATGTAGTGTTTTTGATCTGTTAATGTGGTGAATAAAATTGATTTGAGTTTCAGTGTTAAACCAATCTTGCATTCCTATAATAATGTACTGATCATAATGTTGTTGTTGTGATGTGCCGTGGAGTCGGTTCTGACTCATAGCGACCCTGTACAGGGTTTCCAAAGCTGTAAATCTTTACAGGAGCAGAAAGCCTGATCTTTCTCCCATAAAACAGCTGGGAGTTTTTAACTGGTGTCCGTGAGATTAGCAGCCCGATTCGTAACCACTACGCTCCTTTTATATATTGTTGGATTTAATTTGCTAACATATTGTTAAGTATTATTGCAGCTGTCTTCATGAGATGTGTTGTTCTTTAGTTTTCTTTTAATTGCCTTGTCTGGTTCTGGCCTCATAGATTAGCTTAAGAAGTATTTCTTCCTCTTTATTTTATGTCAAAGTGTGTACAGAATTCATATTATTGTTTGGTAGAATTCATGAAGGAATAATTTGGGCTTGTATTTTCTTTGAAGGAAAGTTTTAAACTAGAAATTTAGTTTCTTTAATAGTTACTAAAGGTTTTTTGTTTTTTTTTCTTGAGTGAGCTCAAGAATTTGATTTGTGTTTTAAGGAATTTGTCCATTTCATCGAAGTTGTTGAATTTTTCTTTTATTATCTATAGAAACTGTAGTAGTGATATCACCTCTCCCATTTCAGATACTGGTAATTTGTGTCTTTTTTTTCCCTCCTGATTAATCTGGCTAACGATTTATCAATTTTATTTTCTTCTATATGTTGCTGTTAAGTGCCATCAAGTCTGTTCCTACTCACAACAACCCTGTATAGCATTTCTGAGGAGCAGCTGGTAGGTTTGAACTGCTGATCTTGTGGTTTGTAGTCCAGTGCTTACATGCATATATATATTCCTTTATATGTAAGTTGTTGTTTGGTGCCATTGAGTCTGTTCCAACTCATAGTGATCCTATACATAACAGAACAAAATACTAAACACTACCCAAAACACTAAACACCACCCAAAACACTAAACACCATTTACAATGGGCTTCATTGAATTTTCCTCTACTGATTTTCTGTGTTCTATTTCATTAATTTCCACTCTAACTTATTATTTCTTTTCTTCTGCTTACTTTGAATTTTATTTGTTCTTCCTCTCCACCACCCCCACTAGTTCCTTACAGAATCCTGGCATGGTGCTGCAGGTTAATGTGCTGGACTGCAAGGTCTGTTTGAACCACAAGGTTCAAGCTCCCCAGCCACTCCTCGGAAACCCTATACAGGGTAGCTATGAGTCGGAACTGACTCAACAGCACTTAACAGCAACAGTTCTTGTGGACTCCTGGTATGGCACTGTAGGATCAGCACTGGACTGCAGCCCACATAGTCAGCAGTTCAAACTCACCAGCTGCTCCTCAGAAACCCTATCCAGGGTCGCTATGAATCAGAACCAACTCGATGGCACTCAACAAAAAGAAGTATCTTAATGTGGAAGCTGAAGTCACTGATATGAGCCCTTTCTTCTTTTCTAAACTGTGCATTTAGTGCTGTTGATTTCACTGT
>NW_006408656.1:5221721-5223249 GCF_000296735.1 Chrysochloris asiatica
GTCCCCAGCCTCTCCATCTATCCACGTCATCTTCTCTGTCTCCATCCCTGGCTTCTTTGCCTCTCTGGGTAGGGTCCTGCTCTCCGCTCTTCTCACTTGATGGTACCAAGGACCTCTGCTCCTGGGCTGCAAAATCAATCACTCCCCTTCTTTTGTCAAAAAACATCTACCTCTATATTTCCTAGCCTCACAGTCAGTCCTGATGGCAGTTATTCACTATTGTACCATAAGAGTCTTATCCCCATTTCCTTTCACCAGCCCAGTCCCAACAGATTGGAATCATTCAGTGGAGATTCTACCTTCCCCCACCCCATCTGGAACTAGGCTCCCTATTGAAAGCTTGTAGCCAGTCACTTCTTGCCTTTATAGGTCCCCACCCCCCCATTTTGGATAACCAATGTCTAAGTTGCCCATTCCTGTCAATCCAGTGTACCGAGGGTTTGGGAGTGGTCCTCATTATAAAGATTTGTTCCCTTTTTTGAGCGATTACATCCATAAGTATAGGTAAAGTTCATCAAATTGTAGCAGGTTACTCTTCCCCCCACCCCCTTTCTTCTTCTAGTCAAGTTCTAATCATCCAGCCATTGAAGCCAGGTCAAGTGGGTACTATTTGCAAGTATAGGTGCTCTTGTGCATCTTCCCTCATTTCATATTATCTGGACACTTCACTCTCCTCTATGGCCATGTCAACCGCCTCTGAGCCCAGGAGTCCCCAGGTTTTGCCATACTGATGGCCATTCAGGTCTCCATCCAGGTTCACGGGAGTCTATTGAATGTGGTCAGACTTAGCTCCCAACTTCATTGCTGTTTTTTCCCCCTCTTTCCTTTATTGGTGATCAACGTGGTCACCAGCCAGACCACTTGCCTGCTCATGTATTCTCCTTGAGTCTCTGTCTTGGAAGGGAGTTTGCTCTGAGAGGTCCTGACCACTTGCTTTGATGGCTCCCAGGTGAACAGCTCACTTGTTCTTGTAATTAATCAGACTGCTGTTATTGTTTCAAATTTTTCCTGCTGGTCTTTCACGAAGTATCTTCTGTTCTGGCCACTCCAGGCTGGCCTACTCATCCTTTCCAGTGGAAATTTCCTACCTCAGATGATTCTGGATGGGGTTCTGGATTCTACCATGGTCTTATGCAATGTAAAGGCTCCACAGGAAGCCTCTTTCACTGGGCAACTTCTAGCCCCCTTTAAGGTATTCCAATAAGTTGTAAGCTGAAGATGGACTTACAAGCTTTCTGTAGTGATGTTTCTGGCTATTCCTTTCTCCCCTCCTCTAGTGTCTATTTTACAGTGGTAGGCAAGGGAAACCAAGATTCAAAAGACAGCCAAGCATCTTAACATTATTCGCCTCTTTTACTCCTCCTTCAAACTATGCTTCAATCCCTGTATCCCGGAGCTCTGTTGTTCCAAGGCTATGCATACCTCATTGTTTACCTCTGTCCCACTTAGCCCATGGGAACCTACCTAACTGTTCTCCCATCAGCCTTGCTCTTCCATTTCCCAACCTTCTTGTATATTGTCCCCCGCC
>NW_006408656.1:5224499-5234186 GCF_000296735.1 Chrysochloris asiatica
TACCAGTACCAGGCTGTTTTGACCACCATAGCCAAGCAGTAGATTTTGAAATTGGTGAATGAGAGGCTTCCAACCTTGTTCTTCTTCTTAAGCAGTGCTTTGCTTATCCTGGGTCTCTTTCCTTTCCATATAACATTTGTAATTGTCTTTTCCATCTCTTTGAAGAATGCCGCTGGACTCTGGATTGGGATTGCAATATATGTGTAAATTGCTTTGGGTAGTACTGACATTTTCACAATGTTGAGTCTTGATATCCAGGAAGATGGTATATTCTTCCACTTTTGTAAGTCTCTTTTGGTTTCTTATATTAGTGTTTTATAATTTTCTTTGTATAGGTCCTTTGTTTCGCTGGTTACATTTAGTCCCAGATATTTCATCCTTTGAGTGGCTATTTTTGCTTTCCTAAGTCCTTTTCAGCACTTTCATAGTTACCATGGAGGAATCCAACTGATTTTTGTATGTTGATCTTATACCCTGCCACTTTGCAGAATCTTCCAATGATGTCTGGTAGCTTTTTTACTGAGTCTTTGGGGTTTTCTATGTATAGGATCATATCATCTGCAAATAGAGAGAGTTTTATTTTCTCTTTGCCAATTTCAATGCCTTTAATTTCCCTATCTTGCCATATAGCTCTGGCTAATACTTCCAGAATAATATTGTATAGGAGTGGTGACAAAGGGCATCCTGTCTGGTTCCCATTCGCATAGGGAAGACTTTCAGTTTCTCTCCATTGAAAGTGATGTAGGCTGTTGGTTTTGTATATTTGCTCTTGATTATGTTGAGGAATTCGCTTCAATTCCTAATTTGTTGAGTGTTTTTATCAGGAATACATGTTGGATTTTGTCAAATGCCTTTTCTGCATCATTTGATAGGATCATGTGGTTCTTTTCCTTTTTCTTATTTATATGGTGGATTACACTGATTGTTTTTCTAATGTTGAACCATCCTTGCATCCCTTTTATGAAACCCACTTGGTCATGATGTATTATTTTTTTGATGTGGTGCAGGATTCTGTTGGCTAGGATTTTGTTGAGAATTTTTGCGTCTATGTTTATGAGAGATATTGGTCTATAATTTTGCTTTCTTAGTGATGTCCTTCCCTGGTTTTGGTATGAGGGTTATGCTGGCTTCATAAAAATTATTAGGAAGTTTTCCGCCCTCTTATATATTCTGGAATAATTTGAGTAGAATTGATGGCAGCTCTTCCCTGAATGTTTAGTAGAACTCACCAGAGAAGTCATCTTGGCCTAGACTTCTTTTGGTTGGGAGTTTTTAAATGACCTGATCAATTTCTTCTTTTGCTATGGGTCTGTTCAGGTTTTCTACTTCACTGTGTGTAAGTTTAGGTAGGTCGTGTTTTTCTAGAAATGTTTTAGAATTTATTGGAGTACAACTCTTCATAGTATTCTGTTATTATCCTTTTGATTTCGTTTGGTTCTGTTGTGACATCACCCATGTAGTTTCTAATACAAGTTATTTGTGTCTTCTCCCTCTTTTCTTAGGTTTGCCAATGGTTTGTCAATTTTATTAATCCTTTCAAAAAACCAGCTTCTTGTCCTGTTGATTCTTTCTATAGTTTTTCTATTTTCCATTTCATTTATTTCTGCTCTTTATTATTTCTTTTCTTTTGGTGTCTGTAAGTTCCCTCTGTGTTGGTCTGTTTCTAATTGTTGTAGATGCTGTGTTAATGTGTTAATTTTGGTTCTTTCTTCTTTTTGGATGTGCACATTCATCACAATAAACTGGCCTCTCAGCACTGCTTCCGCCATGTCCCAAAGATTTTGGTATGTTGTGTTTTCATTCTCGTTTGTTTGCAAGAATTTTATGAATTCACGTTTAATTTCTTCTTTTACCCAGTCGCTTTTCAGCAGGGTGTTATTCAGTTTCCATGTATTCGACCTTATTTCCTTGATCTTCTTATTGTTGATTTCTAGTTTTATAGCATTGTGGTCTGAAAAGATGCTTTGTAGAATTTTGATGTTTGTAAATTTATGGAGGCTTGCTTTGTGACCTAACACATTGTCAAGTCTGGAGAACGTTCCATGTGCACTGGAGAAGAATATATATTGTGCTGTTGTGTTGAATGCTCTGTGCACATCTGTGAGGTCAAGTTGGTTGTTGTGCTGTTTAGTTCCTCTGTAACTTTGTTGAGTTTCTTTCTGGTTGTTCTGTACCTTTTCGAAAGTGGTATATTAAAATCTCCCACTATAATTGTAGATTTATCTATTTCTTTTTTCAATTCTAGTAAGTTTTGCTTTGTATATCTTGGTGCTTTTTCATTGGGAACGTAGATATTTATTATGGTAATGTTGTCTTGCTCAATTGACCCTTTGATCATGAGATAGGATAGTGTCCTTCTTTGTCTCATGCTGGTTTTTGTCTTAACGTGTACTTTATCAGAGATTAGTATTGCCAATCCTACTTGTTTATTGTTGCAGTTAGCTTGGTATATTTTTTTCCATCCTATAACTTTTAGTCTGTTTTTGTCTTTGTGTGTAAGGTGTGTCTCTTGCAGGCAGCATATTGAAGGGTCTTGTTTTCTTACCCATTCTGCCACTCTCTGTCTCTTCACTAGTGCATTCAATCCATTGACATTCAATGTAATTAATGATAGGTATGAATTAATTGCTGCCATTATGTTAATTTGTAGTGCTGTTCATTCCTTTTTTCTGCATGCCTTTTTGTGCTGAGTTTGTGTTTTTGTGCTATTTGTTGTCTTTTTTTCTTAGTTTTCATGTTTGCTTGTTCTGCTTGGAAGTTCATTTTCATGGTAAGTTGTGAAGTATTAAATTTCTTTGGGGTTACCTTATAGTCTATTAACTTTTCTCTCCATGTAAGACAATCTGTTGTATCCTGTAATCTACCTGACATCCTCACCACCTGTATCTCTGTTCCTACATTTTTCCCTTCTTTGACATTGATATTATTTTGATCTTTGGTTGATCTCCCAGCTCCTTTGAATTTGTTGGTGTACTTTTGTTCTGTTCTGGACTCTGCTATCCATCATCTGAATTTCAGGTGGTGTTGCCACGCCTGTCAATCTCTGGTTGTTGTCTGTTCTTGTTGGTTTTCATTCCAGAGAACTCCCTTTAGGATGTTTTGAAGTGCTGGATTGGCTTTGACAAAATTTCTTAGCTTCTGTTTATCCTGGAATGTTTTGATTGCACCTTCGTATTTGAGTGATGGTTTTGCTGGATAGATGATTCTTGGTTAGCAGTGTTGTTTTTTTTTTATCTTTTAGAGTTTTGTATGTGTCTCTCCATTGCTTTCTTGCCTGCATGATTTCTGCTGAGAAGTCAGAGCTTAATCTGATTTGCTTGCCTTTGTAAGTCACAATTCTCTTTTCTCTAGCTGCTTTTAGAATTCTCTCCTTTTCTTTGATTTTGGAGAGCTTGATTATTATATGTCTTGGTGATTTTCTTTTGGAGTGTATCCTTCCTGGGGAACATTTGGCTTCTTGAATGTTTATCTTCTCATCTTTCAAGATGTTAGGGAAATTTTCTTCCAGAAGCTCTTCAACTATCTCCTCTGTGGACTTCTCTGATTCTTCCTGTTCTGGAATGCCAATAATTCTTAAGTTGTTCCTCTTCATGTTATCCAGCATGAATCTTAGACTCTCTTCAGTTTTGTTTTTTTTTTTATCTTTTTTTCTGCTTGCTCTTCTATCTTAGGAGTGTTGAGAGATTTGTCTTCTAGCTCACTGGTTCTGGCTTCCATCTCTTCAATTCTGCTCCTTTCCCCTTTCAGTGTATTGTCCATTTCTGATATTTTATTATTAGTTATCTGGACCTCTTTTTGAAGGTTTTGAATTGTTTCCAGTGCTGTATCAATCTTATTTGATTGCTCTTGTAGTGCTTTCCTGACTTCTTGTTTTCCTCCACCCATTTTCAGAGCATTTGAGTTTGTTTCCATATCATTCTTCTGAATTCCTTCTCAGGCAAATCCAAAACCTTCTCTTCCTCTTCTGGAAATCCTCTGTCTGTCTCTAGCTCCATTGTCTCAGTTACTCTTTTTTGTTTTTGGACATGTTTTGAGATCTTTTGTTGTTTTTTTTGGTCATTTCCAGTATTTATGTGAGTTTTTAATGCTTAAATGAATGTTTGTTGCTGTGTTATTAAGCTTATTTGGTGTTTCCTGGTGCATATGATCAGATAGGCTTCCCTTTTTGCATGTAATGTTTAGCAGCTGTTATTGGCTCTTGTCTTAATGGTGGAATATTATGGGATATACTTGTAGCTTGGCTATATGGCCACAATTGCTATCTCTCCTTGGGTAACGTAGGGAGAAAAGTCTCACCTTCAGGAAGAGTGTGTGACCAAAAGGACCAAAAACAGAAGCGATATAAAAGCAGAGACAAAAACCATCACTTTGAAACAAAAATAAAACTGTGGCTGACTGGCCAGTTGCCTTTCTACATAGGCAGTGTGTGTGCACCGTAGAGGCCTCTAACAATGGGTGTGGGTGTCTGCTCGCTCAGGCCCCTCCTCTAGTCACCACTGTAGACGCGCACAGATAGATATTGAGAAGTTAATGGGAGAAAGATTGTCTATTATTTTTGTCTATGAAGGTCAGTTAGTTATCTGCATGTGTACAGCGTAATTCTCAAGATAGTTGCATCCTTTTATGTTGGGATTTTACAAATTGTTTATATGGTTTGTCAGGCCTGACAGGCCTGCTTTTTCTTGCTGGATAGGCTGGCGTAAAGTGTCCCTTACACGTTAATTTTAGGGCTGCAACCCAGAGGCTGAAGTCATAAGCAGCCTCCGAAGAATTTGCCCTTAGGTCTGTTTGATAGGACTCTTTCTCTCTGTGCCATGTGAAAACTGTGGGCTCAACCCTGGACTTTTTTTGGGGGGAGGTGCGTACCCACCCTCCTGAAAATGTCCAGCCTGGTCAAAGAAGGCATGACAGGGAAGAGGAGGAAAAAATGTGTAGAATCCCCCTGAATCTCCTTTTGCAAATGTCATTGCACTGCTTTTAGTGCCAGTTCCCTGTGCTGGTCTGGCTGTAGCCCCGCCTTCTGAACTCTGCCTGGGCAGAGTGTCCACAGAGGGAGTCCCCATGTGTAGAGCGATTCCTAAATTAGAGTATTTTTCTTTATACCATGATTTTTTTCACTGGCGTGTGCGGGAAACTAACAGCCTGCACCTTATGCTAGATCCAGAGTTCTGGTGCTGTTCTGTGAAAGCAGCTTCTCTGGGTTTTCAGTCCCTCCCCCATGGAGCCTGTCCTACCTGACTGCCTTAGCCGCCACCAGAACCAGAACAGTACTATCCATTTTTGCTTCATGTATTTTGAAGCTCTGTTACTAGGTACATTAGTGTTTAGGATGATGTCCTCTTTATAAACTGACTCATTTGTCATGTAGAAGACTCTCTCAATCACTGGCATTGTTTTTGTTCTGAAATCTACTTCGTCTAATATGAACATCACATGATATTTTCTTCTTTTACTTTTAATCTGTTTATATCTTTATATTTAAAGAGGATTTTTTTTTTAAGACAGCATATGGTTGAGTCTTGCTCTGTTTCCAACTTGATAATCTTTCAATAGGGGTGATTACAGCATTACATTTTAGGTGATTATTGACATGTTGTTGTTGTTGTTAAGTGCCTCTGGGTTGGTTCCAACTCATAGTGACACTATATAGGGTTCCCAAGGCTTTTAAATCTTTGTGGGAGTGGAAAGCCTCATCTTTCTCCCAAGGCTGGCAGGCTTCAACTATGGACCTTGTGGTTCACAGTCTACTGCTTATGGTAAGGAGCAACCACACTCCCATTACTGACATTATTGTTGTTGTTAGGTACCATCGAGTTAGTACTAACTCATAGTGACCCTGTGCACAACAGAATGAAGCACTACCTGGCCATGTGCCATCCCTGCAATTGTTAGGCTTGAGTCTATTGCTGCTGCCACTGTGTCAACCCATCTCATCAGGGGTCTTCCTCTTTTGTGCTGACCCTCCACATTACAAAGCATGATGTTCTTCTCCAGGGACTGGTTCCTCCTGAAAACATGTTTAAAGTATGAGATGAAGTCTCACCATCCTGGCTTCTAAGCAGCATTCTGACTGTATTTCTTCCCACACAGATTTATTTCTTCTTTTGGCAGTCCATGGTACTTTTAATATTCTCCAACACCATAATTCAAATGCATCAATTCGTCTATGGTCTTCTTTATACATTGTCCAACTTTCACATGCATATGAGATTATAAAAAATACATGGCTTAGGTCAGGCATATCTAAGTCCTCAAACTGACATCTTTGTTCTTCAACACTTTAAAGAGGTCTTGTGCAGCAGATTTTCCTTGACTGCTGCTTATATGAGTGTTGATGGTTGATCTGAGCAAAATGAAGCCTTGGACCACTTCAGTCTTCTCTCCATTTATATGGATATTGCTTATTGATCCAGTGATGAGGATTTTTGTTTTCTTTATATTAAGATGCAACTCATAACAAAGTCTGTCTTTGATCTCTATCAGTAAGTATTTTAAGTCCTTTTCACTTCCATCAAGCAAAGTTGTATCATCTGCATATTGCAGGTTGTTAGTCTTCCTCTAATCCTGATGCCATGTTTTTCTTCATATAATCCAACTTCTCAAATTATTTGGTCAGCATACAGATGGAAAAAGTATAGTGAAATAATATAACCCTGACACACATCTCTCCTAATTTTAAACCATTTAGTGTTCCCTTGTTTTATTCCAACACATGCCTCTTGGTCTATGTACAGGTTCTTCATGAGCACCATGAAGTGTTCTAGAACACTCATTCTCCACACAATCGAAAATCTTTGCATAGTCAATAAAGCACAGGTAAAAATCTTTTTGGTATTCTTTGCTTTCAGCCAAGATCCATCTGACATCAGCAATGATATCCCTCGTTCCACGTCCTCTTCTGAATCCAGCTTGAACCTCTGAAGTTCTTTGTCAAATGTACGGTTACAGCCATTTTTGTATTATTTTTACTAAAAGTTTACTCACATGGGATATCAATAATATTGTCTGATGATTTCCATGTTCTGTTGGATTACCTCTCTTTGGAATGGACACAAATATGGATCTCTTTCAATCAGTTGGCCAGGTAGTTGTCTTCCAAATTCCTTGCATAGATGAATGAGTGCCTCCAGTGCCGTGTCAGTTTGTTGAAAGATTTCAGTTTGTATTCCACCAATTCCCAGTGTCTTGTTCTTTGCCAATGACTTCAATGTGCCTTGAACTTCTTCCTTCAGGATCATTAGCTCTTGATGATATGCTACCACTTGAAATTGTTGAACACTGATCACTTCTTTTTGGTACAGTGACTCTGTGTATTCCTTCTATCTACTCTGGGTGCTTTCTGCATCATTCAAGATTTTGCCCATAGAATCCTTCAATACTTCAAGTTGAGGCTTGAATTGTTAATTCAGTTCCCTCAACTTGAGAAATGCTGAGCATGTTCTTCCCTTTTGGTTTTCTAAATCAGGTCTTTGCACATTTTGCTATAATATTTGACTTTGTCTTCTTGAGCTGACCTTTGAAATTTTCTGTTCAGCTCTTCTACCTCCTTACTTCTTCCATTTGCTTTAGCATCTCTATGCTGAACACCAAGTTTCAGAGTCTCTTCTAACACCCATTTTGGTCTGTTCCTTCTTTTTTGTCTTCTTAATGGCCTTAAATATATGTTGTTGTTGTTGTGTGCCGTGGAGTCGGTTCCGACTCATAGCAACCCTGCACAGGGTTTCCGAGGCTGTTAATCTTTACGGGAGCAGAACGCCTCATCTTTCTCCCGCGGAGTAGCTGGTAGTTTTGAACTGCTGACCTTGCGGTTCGCAGCCTGATTCGTAACCATTACGCTACCAGAGCTCCTTATATATTTTATTGGTTCTCAGCCAATCATACTTTGTTTCATTGCAGTGATTACAATCCCCTCCATGCACCATTGGTTAACAGTATTTGCCTCTATTCCCTCCTTTTTTTATGTACATAGAAACACGCAGAAATAATCATTTAAACAACCAAAGGGCACATTTTGCAATCCAGCCTTCTGCTCACCCTTAATGACCATTTGTTTTCTTCCTGCATGGTATTCTTGATGCCATCCCACAACTCTTCTGGTCTTTGATCTTCAGTGTCTAATATATCAAATCTGTTCTCCAGATGATTTCTAAATTAAGGTGGGATATATTCAAGGTCATATTTTGGCTCACATGGATTCATTTCAATTTTCTTCAGTTTTATCCTGAACTTGCATATGAGCAATTGATAGTCTGTTCCATAGTCTGCTCCTAGCCTTGTTTTGGCTCATGATAATGGGGTTTTTCCACCATCTCTTTCCACAGATATAGTCAATTTTATTTCTGTGTATTTCATCTGGTGAGGTCCATGTGTTTTGTCATCTTTTATGTTGTTTAAAAAGGTCTTTGCACTGAAGAAGTCATTGGTCCTACAAAATTCTATCATGTGATCTCTAACATTGTTGCTATCACCAACGCCATATTTTCCAACTAGTGGTCCTTCCTCTTTGTTTCCAACCTTTGTAGTCCAATCACCAATAATTAGCAATACATCTAGATCACATGTTTGCCCAATTTCAAAAATAGTTTGTAGAATTCTTCAATTTCATCACTGGCTTTAGTGGTTGGTGTGTAAATTTGAATAATAGCAGTATTAACTGGTCTTCTTTGTAGGTGTATGATTATTATCCTATCACAGACAGTGTTGTACTTCAGGACAGATCTTGATATGTTCTTTTTGATGATGAATGTGACATCATTCTTCTTCAATTTGTCATTCCTGGCATAGTAAACCATGTGACTGTCAGATTCAAAATGGCCAATACCAGTCCATTTCAGCTCACTAATGCCTAGGATATTGATGTTTCTATGCATTCCATTTCATTTTTTGACAATTTATAATTTTCATAGATTCATACTTCATACATTCCATGTTCCAATTATAATAATGTATGTTTACAGCTGTTTCTCTTCATTTTGAGTTGTGCCCCATCAACCAGTGAAAGTCCCGAGGGCTTTACTCCATTCACCTTTCCACAGTCAACTTTACTTAGAGGAGATAGCTTTTCCCCAGTCGCATTTTGAGTGCCTTCACCTGAGGTGCTTATCATCTGGCACTATATCTGACAATATTTTGGTTCTCTGCATCATGTTTCAATATTCAGTATTCTGGTGTTGACCATGTTCCACTGCTATTCATAAGGTTTTCGGTGACTAAATATTCAGAAGTAGTTCGTCTATCCTTCTTCCTAGTCTGTCTTCATCTGGAAGAGTATCTGAAATCTGTCCACCATGGGTGACCCTGCTGGTATTTAAAATACTGACAGTATAGCTTCCAGAGTCACAGCAACATGCAAACCACCACAGTACGACAAACTGACAGACAAGTGGTGGATTGTTAACATGGTTGAGTTTAAATCTAACAATGTGCTTGTTACATGTTTCCTATTTGTTCCATCTGTTCTTTGGTAACATGTGTCTACCTTCTCCTACAATCACAGAATGTTTCTTTTAACAAGAAAACTTATAAACCTTTTAAAGTGTTTTTTGTGTCCTTTTTTGGAATGTCAATCATTCTTAAGTTATTCCTCTTCATGTTGTCCAACATGAATCTTAGACCTTCCTCAGAATTTTTTATCCTTTTTTGTGTTTGTTCTTCTATCTTAGTGGAATTCAGAGATTTGTCTTCCAG
>NW_006408656.1:5235777-5335085 GCF_000296735.1 Chrysochloris asiatica
AAATTCACTCAGCATAATGTCCTCCAGGTTCATTCATGTTGTGAGGTGTTTTGCAGATTAATTGTTATTCTTCAACATTGCATAGTATTCCATTGTGTGAATGTGCCAAAATTTGTATTACTATTTTTCTGTAGTTAGGCATTTGGTTGTCTCCATCTGTTTGATGTTTCTCTTATAGATAGCATATTGAAGAACCCTGTTTTCTTATTCATTCTGCTACTCTCTGTCTCTTGACAGAGCATTTAATCATTTATATTCAGTGTAATTATCAATAGGTATAAATTGATTTTGCTGTGTGTTTTATTGTGATATTGCTGGTTTCTTTGTTCCACATAATTTTCTGCACAGAGTTCATTTTGTTTGTTGGTTTTTGTTTTCATTTTCATTTCTGTTGTTTTAATGTTTATCAAATCTTTCTGGTGTTCCTCTTTTTTATTTTGATGTGACGCTGTATTCATTTTCTTTGAGGTTACACTGGAATTTATTAATTTCCCCCTGTTTAAAGCAGTATGTTTTATCTTGAAGTCTACTTGAATTCCTCATCATTTGGAAGTTCTATACGTACACTATGCCCTCTTTTCACTCTATTGTTGACTTCATTATAAATCGATATTTCTGGTTCTCTATTTTCAGTCTTATTGGTTTCTTTTATTTTAAATTCATATCTAGACTGAGTTCTGGGTGTATGTGTCATTTATGATAATATCAGGTTATTGTCTGCTGCTTTAGTATTCTTTGTTAAGTTGATCTGGTTATTACAAATTCCTTTAATTCCTGTTTATCTGGAAATGTTCTAATTTCACCACTGTACTTGAGGAATAGTTTTGCTGGGAATGTGATTCTTGGTTAGCAGTTTTTTTATTTTTGAGTTTTGTATATGTCATCCCATTGCCTTCTTGTCTGCATGATTTCTGCTTTGAAATTAGAGCTTAGTCTTATTGGTTCTCCTTTGTTGGTAACTTTTTGTTTTTTCCATGCTGCTCTCAGGATTCTTTCCTTGTCTTTGATTTTGGAAAGTTGGATTATGATATATGTTGGTGATTTTCTTTTGGGATCTATCCTGTTTGGGATTCATTCAGCTTTTTGTATGCTTGTCTTCTTGTCTTTTATGATGTTAGAGAAGTTTTCTTCCAACAACCCTGACAATTTTCTCTGTGCTCTTTATTGTCTTGTACTGTTCTGTAATTTTGATCACTTGTAAAGTATTCCTCTTCATGTTATTCAACGTAACTCCTAGGCTTTTTTAGATTTTTTATTATTTTTTCTGGTTGTTCTTCTAACATAGTTGTATTGAGAGATTTATCCTCAAGCTTCGGGCGTCCATTGCTTCAAATCTATTCTTTTTACCTTTCAATATACTGTCCATTTCTGAAATCTTAGTATTAATCTTCTGGATTTCCAATTGCAGGTTTTATATTATTTCAATTTTTCATTTACTTTGTCTGTTTGTTTTTGTAATGTTTTCCTGAATTATCTAAAGTTTTTTCCTTTGCTCTCCTTGATCTTTCTGCCAATCCTTTGAAAGTATATAAATATCATTCTTTGAAATTTTTTTCAGTTAATTCCATTGCATTTTATTCATCATAAACCTTTTCTAGCTCTGCATCTTGATATTTTGTTTGACTTACTCTCTTGTCTCTTCACGTGAGCTAAAATTTTGTGTTGTCACCAGGACATTGTGGTGTCATTATATCTGTATTTATATGATGATTGCATGCTGATGTGTTCTTAGGTTCTCACAAGCTGTCTCGTGTGGGTGTAATTAGAGAATGGAAGTGTGTTTGTTTGGGCTGCTGTCTATTGTTGATCATTTGATATAGGGACTGGTATTGACCCTTGCCTGTGGGTTGAGCTGCAGAGGGTATGGTTGTGGTTGGGCTGTATGGGCACAGTTTGTCTCCTGTTGGTTGAGAAAGAGGAGAACCCCTCTCTCTCTCTCTCACACACACACACACACACATACACAAGAAAACAGAACAGAATCAACAAACAAACAACAATGGAAAGAGACAATATAAAGATAAAAATAAAATAGGCAGCAACAAGAAAAAAAAAGAATATAACACCTAAAAAGAAAAAAGAGAGATAGGAAAATGGAGCTATAGGAGAGAAAATAAAAGGGAGAAATTTTAAAAATCACTTAGAAAAACCAGGAAGAGGGAAGATGAAATGAGAAACAGAGTAGAGAATAATAATGAAAGATCAAAAGGGGGGGTGGGAAGAGGTGAAATAAGAAGCAGAAGAAAAGAAGGACAAACAAAAGCAGAAATAGAAAGATTAAAATTCAAGGGAATGGAAAAAGAAGAAAGAATAAACAAACAAAAGTAATGAAACAACCGAAGGAGAAAAAACAAAAACAAAATACCAGTGCAGCTTCTGGGCTCAGAGAGAAAACTCTGAGGGGCTCTAGCCAGCCAAGGAGCTCATGAGATGGGTGAGGGATGAATGTAACAGTGGAGTTCCTAGCCTAGATGGAGTTCTTAAAAGCCTAGGTGCTATCTGTGTTCAGGGATAGGACACTCAATCTGGAAGTGTTTCTGGAGGCCCTTAATGGAGCTGGTTTCACTGTCTAAAGGGAAGCTGGGGGCAGGTTAGCTAGTTATAAGGGTTTCTGCTAGACCAACGCTGGCCTGGTGGCTCTACAGGTTCTATTACATCTGGAGCTCAGCCTGACTGAACCCAGGCACCAAAATGGGGCACCTGCCCCTGCCTTACACTGGGGTGGTTCACAACCTTGTGACTCCAAACTCCCCGAAAGCAGAGTCTATAGTGGGATGGGTAAGCAACGGAGCTGGCCACACCTCTGGTCACCAGGGAAGCATGGGAAAAAGAAGGAATCATACCTTTCTTTCCCATCGCTTGTGTGAATCTGTTCTGCCAGACCACCTTCTGTCACCAAAGATACTCACAAAAGTTCAAGATGGTTGTACCGCATCTGGACGACTGTTCACCAGTCACTCTTTCTATCTTCATTACTGCTCAGCTTCTCCTCCCAGCAAGCACTCAGTTCACTTCTTTAATTTTTCCTCTGAAGTTCAGGGTTCCGGGATTTTCATTCTGTGTCTGATTCATTTGGTCTTTTGTACCTTTGTTGACATCACCCAGTTTTTTGATGCAATTTACAAAGTAACACCCATTGGTTTTTATGAACCATTGTATGTATGTCAAAATCTTTTAATATAAAACATTTTGCGGGGATTGGTTCATAATTATAGATTGTATATAAGTCAGATGATCATAACCCAGGGACACCCTGTAATTAGTTTACATTTAGAAAGATGAAGACGGATTGGTATATCCTGTATTGTTCAATGTGGCAAAACCAAAACCTTGGAGGGAGTTCCTATCAGATAGCTATCAGATAGATACCAGCTCAATGTCAAGAAAGATGCTGTCAGAGTTAAGAGCTGATCACACCAAAGCAGGCTGCCCCAGAGGGAAGGATCCAGCCGTGTTTGTTCAAGAAGCAGCAGGAAGATGGTTTATACTTTTTTTGGACTGAGGACTGCTTTGAAAATCTGCTGAATGCTATGGATCCTTTTATCCCCATAAAAGTTCACAAGATTTTATACATATACTTGTGTATATATACACAGCACACTCTAATGCAGTTTTACATTCACATGTGAAATTCATCCTTGAAACCAGAAGAAGAATGACTGATTTTTACTTATGTTTAAAGTGTGAAGTGGGATGAGGCCCCTTTCAACTTTGAGGGTGTGTGGTCTGGTTCTACATGCATCATTATCACTTCCTTTAGAAGTCATCTCAGGTTTCCCTGTGGAAATCCAGTGGAAGTATTTTCCTTCTTTGGATGTTCTGCCTCACTTTTCCTTTCTATCCGATAATAATTTACGTAATCTTCTATCCCTGATCCTAGATATATACTGCTTCCTCTAAATTTACTGCTCTCTTCCATGGAAACAGATTTTAATCACTTAGCTTTCTGAAATGCCAGCAGATCCTGGTTTGAAGATTTGATCTCTGAGATTACTCCTAATCTCCTCCTACACTGGCAGGCCATGCAGATATATTGTTGATGCTGGAAATATCACTCACTGTGACCTACCTTTCCACTGTTGCTGTTAGGTGCCATCAAGTCAGTATTGACCCATAGTGACCTTATGCACAGCACAACGAAACACTGCCCGATCCTGGGACAACCTCACTACTGTTGCCACGCTTGAGTCCATCGATGCTGCCACTTGGTTGATCCATCTCATTGGAGGTCTTCCTCTTTTTCTCTGACCCTCTACCTTACCAAATATGATATCCTTCTCCAGCAACTGGTCCCTCCTGACAATATGTCCGAAGTATGAGAGGAGAAGTTTGGCCATCTTGGCCTCCAGGGAGCAGTCTGTCTGCACTTCTTCCAAAACGGATCTATTGGTTCTTTTGGCAGCCCATGGCACTTTCAATATTCTCCTCCAACACCATAACTCAAAAGCTTCAATTCTTCTACGGTCTTCCTTATTCACTGTCCAGCTTTTGCATGCATATGAGGTTATTGAAAATACCATGGCTTGGGTCAGGTGCACCTTAGTCCTCAAGCTGACACCTTTTGCTCTTCAACACTTTTAAAAAGGTCTTGTGCAATAGATTTGCCTAATGTAATACGTTGTTTGATTTCTTGACTGCTGCTTCCGTGAGTGTTGATAGTTGATCCAAGAAGAATGAAGTCCTTGACAACTTCAATCTTTCTCTGTTGATAAGAATGTTGTTTACTGGTCTAGTGTTGAGGATTTATGTTTTCTTGACATTGATATGTAATCCAACCCAAAGGCTGTGCTCTTTGATCTTCATCAGTATATGTTTTACGTCCTCTTCATTTTCAGCAAGCAATGGTGTATCATCTGAATATTGCAGGCTGTTAATGAGTCTTCCTCCAATCCTGATGCCACGTTTTTCTTTATATAACCCAGCTTCTTGGATAATTTGCTCAGCATACAGGTTGAATAAGTATGGTGAATGTCGTACACCTTTATTAATTTTAAACCATTCATTGTTCTGTTGGAACAACTGCTTTTTGGTCCAGTTACAGATTCCTCATGAGCATAATTAAGTGTTCTGGAATACTCATACTTCACAATGTTGTCCATAACTTGTCATGATCCACACAATCAAAAGCCTTTGCGTAGTCAATAAAGTACAGGTAAACATCTTTCTGATATTCTCTGCTTTCAGCCAAGATCCATCAGACATTAGCAATGATATCCCTTGTTCCATGGCCTCTTCTGAATCCGGCTTGAACCTCTGAAAGTTCTCTGTCAATGTATGATTGTAGCCGTTTCTGTATGACCTTTAGCAAAACTTTACTCGCTTGAGATATCAAAGAGATTGTCCGATAATTTCCGCATTCCGTTGGGTCACCTCTCTTTGGAATGGGCACAAATATGGATCTCTTCCAATCAGTCAGTTGGCCAGATAGTTGTCTTCCAAATTTCTTGGCAGAGATGAGTGAGTGTCGCCTGTGCCGCCTCACTTTCTTGAAAGATTTCAATTTTTATTCCATCAATTCCTGGTGACTTGTTCTTTGCCAATTCCTTCAATGCACCTTGGACTTCCTTCTTCAGTATCATTGGCTCTTGTTCATATGCTACCTCTTGAAATGGTTGAACATTAACCATTTCCTTTTGGTACAATGACTCTGTGAATTACTTCCATCTTCTCTTGATGCTTCATGCATCATTCAATAATTTGCCCAGAGAATCTTTCAATAACGAAAGTCAAGGCTTGAATTTTGAAATCCCTTATGACAATATGCTTCCTGTGTTACCCTGTGGACTTTTCTTGGTTTGTCCAACTTTTGGACTATTGGAGTTTCGCAAATAATATACCACTCAATTTAGTCAAACTGCATCTACAGGATGTCCTTAAGTCAGTATCTGAGACCCCACTGATGGTACTGCTAGTATCCTTGGTAGGAAGTACACTACTAAGCACAGGGGTCAGCCCTCTTCGGCTGTGGAGCCAGACACCAGGGATTTGAATCCAAGCTTTACCATGTAATAATTGTATTGTCCTGGGCAATTAATGTAAGTACAATGTTTTGATTTCCTTACCTGTAAAATGGACATAATGTTAGCTCCTATCTCGAGTTATGATAGGATTACATGAGTCCGTGTACATAAGCACTTAGAATGTGTGACCTGAGTCATGCATATGAAAGCTTATGTACATGAGTCCGTGTGTATAAGAATGTGTGACCTAGCTCCTACTAAGCATTCTTAAGTATTAGCTAAGTATTAGCTTATTATTCAGTTACTCAAGATAGAAACCTCCTTCTGGTCACTTAGCTCACTTCTAATGGACCCTAATACTTGGAAATGCTCTCTCCTAATACTTTTGACTCTATTCTGTACTTCCATTGGCATTTCCCTAGTCATTCCTTGACTTTCTAGATAAAGGTGGTAATAATGAGCTTGACCCCAGTGCCTACATTATAGTGAAGTTCTTGTTCTCTATTTGTCAAAATTCTATGCATAGTAATGCTCAAATAATAAAAACTATGTTCCTTTGTGAAAATAAAGCCTAACCCAAAACTCTGGATCACCCTAGACTCTCAAATCTCACATCTGATCTGTCTGAAAATCCAGTCTAATTAATCTCTCTTACTGTACCTACTTCCCTGGTCCAAGTCACTATTATCTTCACCTCTTAGCTGACCTCCACCCTGGTTCCTCTTCAGTCTTTTCTCAAATCAATATACAAAGTGATCATTTACAATATAAACCAGATCAAGTTACTCCACCGAAATCCTTCCAGTAATAGTAAAAGCCAAAATCCTTACTATGAATTCAAGACTCCTCAAGATCAGCCTCTGTTAACTCTGAATTTATCTCCTTTGATATTCACTCACTCCACTCATGCCCGCTGGCCTCAACCATTATTCAAACACACCATACCCACTCCAGTCTCCAGGCCTTAGAATTTTCTGCTCCTCCAAGAAGTACTCTCTTGCCCCCAGATAGCCAGAGAGCATCCCTCATTTCCTTGAGCTACATATAGTTCCTGGGTTATGAATGAGATGTGTTCCTAAGTGTGTCTTTAAGCCAAATTTGTAAGTAAGTAAGAATAGGTGCATTTAAAAAAAAAAAAAAAAAAAAAAAACCTCTTTAGTGTAAGAAAAAGCTGGAAGTCTTTTCAAGGATTTAAAAGCTGCATGTGAAGGTAATTGTGATGAACAATTTGTTGCAAGTAGGGATTGATTCAATCATTTTAAAACAAGGGGAAATTTCCATAACATTAAATGGCAAGTACACGTTGTCTAGAAGTTGTAAGTTGGATAGTCATAACTCGGGGACTGCCTGTATTAGCTCAAGTGTATTATTTTCAATGCGACCTTTCCTAGCTGTCCTATCCGAACGTTCAGCCACAGTCCCAACACTTCCTATTCTCCTTCTCTGCTTTATTTTTCTCCTTAACACTTACTGTGTATTTTGTTTATCACACTTACTGTCTGATTCTTCCACTAAAATATAAACTCTAGGAGGGTAGAGGGTTTTGTCTGCTTGATACACTTCTTTAGCCTGAGTACCTAGAATAATGTCTATTAGGTACTCCAAGAAGAATACATTGACTGAGTGATGGAAAGAAAATAGAAATAGGAAAAAGATGATCCTGGCACTGGTTTAGACCAACAGATCCATGGAATGGAAGAGACAGCCAAGAAACAACCCCCATGTAAATGAAGTCTTGATAGATGACCATAGGTAGGAAATGACAAATCTTGCAACAAATGGTGATGGGACAATGGGATAACCACATCAAAAATAATGAAATTACACCCAGACTTCCAGGTGAAATTAAGATCTTCATGGGAAAGCCAACACTGTAAAGCTTTTTCTTATAATATTGTAAAATGTTCCCATGACCTCAAGGAAAGGAATATGATGTCTTATATAAGACACAAACAATCTCTAAAGAAAAAAAGATAGATAAATTATATTACCAAACCAAACTCACTGCTATGGAGTCAATTCTGGCTATGTAGGGGTTCCAAAGCTGTAAATTTTTATGGGAGCAGACAGCCTCATCTTTCTCCCGTGGAGCACAGAGCAACTGGTGGGGTTGAACTGCCTGCTTTGCTGTTAGCAGTCCAGCTTAATTACAGTCCATGAAAACTAAGAGTAACTGCTTTCCAAAAGATAACAAAGAAAGTGAAACAACAAGGTATAGGGTAAGGAAATATTTGAAACACATATAACTGATATATCTAGTGTTGAGAACTCTTATGATATAAAGGAAAACAGTTTACGAAAAAAATGGGTAAAGCACTTGAATGGACACTTGACATAAAATGAAATCAAAATGGCTAATAAGTATATTAAAAGGTGGTCAGCTTCATTAAGAAAAAAATTCAAATAAAAATGACAATGAAATTCCTACCAGATTTGCTACACACACAAGTTGTGAAGTCTGACAACAAGTTAAGATATAAGTGAGACAACTTTTATATATAACTGGTAGGCACTTAGCCTGCACAATCACTTTGCAAACCAGTGTGGTACTACTGAATAAAACTGAAAATAAGCATATCCCAGGAATGCTTACTTTACACCAGGATAACATGCAGTAGAATGTTCATACAAGCAATGTTCGTAATAGTCAAATATCCATTGATAGCAAAATGGACAAGTAAAATGTAGTGTATTCACAGAAGGCACTACTCTGCAACCATGAAAATGAATGAACTAGAGCTAAACGCGATGGCACTTAACAACAACAACAACAAACCAAACAAAATGGTTGATTCTCAGAAATATAACATTCAACACAGAGGACATAATATATATGGAGTTAATTACTCCCCTTACATAATGTTCAAAACATATAAACTACCCACTGCAGTTGAGTTGATGCCAATTCATAGCGACCCTATAGGATAGAGTAGAACTGCCCCATAAGGTTTCCAAGACTGTAAATCATTACAGAAACACACTGCCATATCTTTCTCCTGCAGAGCAGCTAGTAGGTTTGAACCACCAACTTTTAGTTAGCAGCGAACTGCTTTAGCTACTGTGTCACTAGGATTCCAGTATATATAAACTACATTAACCTTGAGAACATTGTGCTGAGTGAAGTAAGTCAGTCACAAAAGGACAAATATTATATGATCTCACTTATTTGAAAAAAGTAAATGTATACAAACCAATGAAAGCAGAGAATATCAGAAAGATGTTTTACCTGTGCTTTATTGACTATGCAAAGGCTTTTGATTGTGTGGATCATGACAAGCTGTGGACAACATTGCAAAGTATGAGCATTCCGGAACACTTAATTGTGCTCATGAGGAATCTGTACCTGGACCAAGAAGCAGTTGTTCTAATAGAACATGGGAACACTGAATGGTTTAAAATTAAGAAAGGTGTACGACAAGGTTGTATTCTTTCACTATACTTATTCAACCTGTATGCTGAGCAAATCGTCCGAGAACCGGGGTTATATGAAGAAAAATGTGGCATCAGGATTGAAGGAAGACTCATTAACAACCTGCAATATGCAGATGATACACCATTGCTGAAGTTAGAAAACCAAAAGGGAAGAACATGCTCAACAGTTCTCAGGCAGAAAGAGCTGAAGAACAAATGTAAGCCTCGACTTGCAGTATTGAAGGATTCTATAGGCAAAATACTGAACGACACCAAATGCATCAGAAGAAGATGGAAAGAATACACAGAGTCACTCACTGTACCGTAAAAATTCAGTCATTTCAAGAGGTAGCATATGATCAAGAGTTGACTGTATTGACGGAAATAGTTGAAGCTGCATTGAAGGCATTGGTGAAAAACAAGGCTCCAGGAATTGATGGAATACAGATACAAATGTTTCAGCAAACTGAAGTGTTCATTTGCTAAGCCAAGATATTTGGAAGAAACAATCTTGCTATCCAATTGGAAGAGATCCATGTTTGTGCCCATCCCAAAGAAAGGTGACCCAATGAAATGCAGAACTCACTGAACAATATCATCAATATCACATGCAAGCAAAATTTTGCTGAAGAGAATTCAAACACTGTCGCAGCGATACAGTGCCGTAGAATGGTCAGAAATTCAAACCAGATTCAGAAGAGGACATGGAATGAAGGCATCATTGCTGATGTCAGGTGGGTTGTAACTGAAAGCAGAGAATAGTAGAATTATATTTATTGTTGTTGTTAAGTGCCGTCGAGTTGATTCTGACCTATAGTGACCCTGTATAGGGTTTCCAAGGAGCAGCTGGTGAGCTTGAACCACCGACCTTGCAGTTCAAACGGCTTGGCAGCCTGGTGCATTAACCCACAGCGCCACACCAGGTTTACTTGTGCTTTATTGACTATGCAAGGGCATTCAGTTGTGTGGATTGTAACAAACTATGGATAACATTATGAAGAATGGATACTCAAGAACATTATGAAGAATGGATACTCATGAGGAAACCTGTACATAGACCAAGAGGCAGTCATTAGAATAGAACAACAGTCCTTTGGCCACACTTACGCAATATATATGCTGAACAGATAATTAAAGAAGCTGGATTATATGAAGAAGAACATGACATTAGGACTGGAGGAAGAATCATTAACAACCTGCGATATGTAGATAACACAACTTTTCTTGCTGGAAACAAAGAGGATTTGAAATTCTTACTTTTGAGGATCAAATACTACAGCCTTCAGTATGGATTGCACCACAGGGCAAAGAAAACAAAAATCACAATTCAACCACTAAATAACATCATGATAAATGGAGAAAAGATTGAAGTTGTCAAAGACTTCATTTTACTTGCATCCTAAATCAACGTTCATGGAAGCAGCAGTCAAGAAATCAAATGACGTATTACATTAGGGAAATCTGCAGCACAAGATCTCTTTAAAATGTTCAACAGCAAAGATATCAGTTTGAAGACTAAGGTGTGCCTGACCCAAACCATGTTTTCACTTGCTTCACATGCATGTGAAAGTTACACAGTGAATAAGGAAGACCATAGAAGACTTGATACATTTGAATTAAAGTGTTGGAGAAGAATATTGAAAGTACCATGGACTGCCAGAAGAACAAACAAATCTCTGTTGGAATCTAAAGCCTGAATGCTTTTTTAGAACTGAGGATGGTGAGACTGTGTCTCTCATACTTTAGCCATATTGTAAGGAAAGACGTAGTGTTTGGTAAAGTGGAGGGTCAGTGAAAAAGAGGAAGGTCACCAAGGAGAGGGATTGACCCAGTAGCAGCAACAGTGGGCTGAAACATAAAATTTGTGAGGATGACACAGGACTGGGCCATGTTCCTTTCTGTTGTGCATAGGATCAATATGAGGAGGATCCGACTCCAATGAACCGAACAATAGCGTCAACCACCAGGGATGGGAGGGAGGGGGAAAGGAGAAGCTGTTGCTTAGAGGCACTGACATTATGTTACCAGTGGTGGAATGGTTTAGAAAGGAATAGCAAGAATGGCTGCACAATTTGAAGGAAATAGTCAATATCACTAAATTATATATGTAGAAATTGTTGACATATAGTTTGTTGTGTACATTTTTAGCACGATGATGAAAATGTATAAACTACCTTAGGAACCATACTTAGATATTACAATTGTAAAGAAAAACAAGGAATTGATTATCACAAAGGTCACGGTAGTGACTACCTCTCTACCATCAAATTGATTCTGACTTGTAGCGACCCTCTATGTGGTTCCCAAGATTGTAAATCTTGAGAGCAGAAAGACTCAGCTTTCTCCTGCCTAGGGGCTCGTGGGTTTGAACTGTGGCTCTTTCTGTTAGCAGTCCAGTCCTTATCCTATAGCACCACCAGGGTTCCTTCAGGGGAAAGGAGGAGAGTGTAATTGGAAAGAGGCAACTAGACAGCTTCTTGAGGACTGGCAAAGTTGGCTTGGGTGGTGTGGGTCTGCAGGTCATGCATTTCTCACTTTTTCTTGAAAATTGTATCTATTTTATGCTGTCTCCTATAAGTTTAATGCAACTTATAATAAAAAGGAGAAAAGAATAAAAGGAAAACGAGCAGGTGCTAGTTGCTAGTACAGAAGTTAAAACGTCTAAGGGAGTATACATCCACTTCTCACTTAGCGCCATGGTTAAGCTCTGAAGACCTGGTTGTTATGTAGACATCAGCAGTATGTGACACCAGAAAAGGAGTGTATCAAATCACAAAAAGAGAGTTGGCTACATCATTACAGAACTGCCAAACCGTGAGCGTCATGACCCAGCCAAGTTGACACATAACTTTAACAGCCAGCATTAACTCTCACTTTGTACCTTGGTATTCATTACTACCAGGTATTGCATCATTAATGCATAGAATAGTTGGATAGATTTTTTTTTCTATTGTCATAAATGCAAAATGTCAGATCATGAGATAGTTGATACATAAGGAGTCGGTGTAATTCTTAACAAGAAAATGGAAGGTTTGGATCACTTCAAAAGTGAAATGTCTCAAGTAGAACAAAACTTCAATTCCTTTAAAAAAAAAAAAAAGAGAGGACCAATACAGACTAGAAGAATATCAGAGTCTATCTACCACCATAAATAATCTTTCAACTTGGATTTGAAGCTATTTCTATAGGTCATCTTTCAGCTGAAGAACAGACAGGCTTTTCAAATAAACAGTATCACCCATAAGTAATATGTCCCCTTAAACAATTGACTACATGTTACTAAAGGACCAGCATTTACCCAAAAGGAAAGATACAAAGACAAGGAGGGTAAGGGAAGTTAGAGCAAATAGAAGGGAAATGATAATTCTGACACAATGTAAAAATTGTAATCAATGGCAAGGAAAAATCTTGTGTAAAAATTGTAAAAGGGAAACCCAACTTGCTGTGTAAGCATTTTGCCTAAAATATAAAAATATTTTTAAAAAAAGAGAGTGTGATATGTCCCATGTGGATGATCCTACCAAAGGCAGTAGGCAAAGATAAGGAAAAACAATTTATGAAATTGCTTCAGCAAGGGCTCTAGTCATTGTGTTAAAGACACTTATCAGAGAAAAATCATGAAGACTCTTTTTAAGGAGTTACTTAAAAATTTACAATTGTACGTTAAGGAAGAAAATGATTATTTGAATGGTGTATTGTTGTTATTACAGAGTCCTGGTATGGGTCTAGAGGATAAGCATTGGACTGCTAACCACAAGGTCAGTGGTTCAAGTCCATCAACCTTTTCTTGGAAACTCTATTCAAGGTTGCTATGAGTTGGAACCAACTCAATGGCACGTAACAACAACACAACAATTATCTTCAGGAGTCACTTAAAACTTTACAGTTACACATTGAGGAGGAAATTGATTCATTGAGTGGTGTATTAGAAAAAGTAATACATACTGCAATGACAGCTGTATGCTGTAATTACAGTGACTAAACACAGTGGAACTTTATTTCTCTTGTAAAACCCAAATGGGCAGCAAAGGCAGGGGAGAAAGTGGTTTTGCACCCTGGATGTTGGCCTCCAGTCAGCAGATAGCAGAACAGAGTCCAAGGAGGATCCCACAGGAAGCTTTTGTGGCCTCAGAAGCGATCACATCATTTCCAGCCATATTCCATTGGCCAGAACTCAGTCACATAGCCCACATGCAAGAGAAGCTGGGAATGATAGTTCTACTTTCCACTTCTCAGCCATACTGCTAAATTTGAAAAGGCCAGCATGACAGTGTTTTAAATAGCTGGACTTTACCACTACAATGATAGTATTTTAGGGATTTGTGAAGGCTTCAGAATGTGTTTCTTTTGAAGGCCAAGATTCCATTGTACATCAATTATGTTGTTGTTGTTGTTAAGTGCCATTGAGTTCGTTCCAACTCACAGCAACCCTGTCTAGGATTTCCAAGGAGCAGCTGGTGGATTTGAACCTTGTGGTTCAAACTGACCTTGCAGCCCAGTACCTTATCCTGTAGCACTGTATAATTATAGCAGTTATTGTGGTATATTGTCACTGTTAGAAGTTTCATAATGATAATGACTGGACCTTTTTTATTTGGCAAACTAAACCAAAACTATAGGTATATTATTAACCTCTTTCCCACATTTTACATAAAAGGTGGCATAGTATGAAAAGTAGTCTGTACCTTACTTTTTTTTTTTCCTTAATAACAAATCTTACGTATTTTCCCATATCCATAAAAAGCCACTTTCTTTGTTATAACTGTATACTATTTCATTATATGAATGTTTTGTTATTTATTTAACTGGGCTTTCATTCTAATGCTGATAAATGGTGTGGGGAGGGTGTTACTTTAAACGTGTTGCATTTAATAAATGCTTCTTACTTCAAAGAGATGGAAATATGATCAGTCAGAATTGACATGACAGCAGTTAGTATAAACACAAACATGATATGTTAACATTAAGCAAACTGTGGCAATTTATTAAGAAGGTAATTATTCAGACAGTAAGTGAGATGTAATGTCTAAGAGCCCAGATTCTAGAGTCAGACCACTTGGAATCCCAGCTCTACTATTTACTGAGTGTATGATCTTGGGAAAATTATTTTTTTTCATTGTATCTCTGTTTATCATCTTTCAATTGGAATAACTAAATAGGATTGTTGTTGTTGTCAAGTGCTGTTGAGTTGGTTCCGCCCCATAGTGACCCTTTGTAGGGTTTCCAAGGCTTTAAACCTTTGTGGGAGCAGAAAAATCCCATCTTTCTCCCGCAGAGCAGCTGATGGGTTCTAACCGTTGACTAACTGATGGGGTTTGCAGTCCATTGTTTATCATATGGAGCTTCTGTGCTCCAAAAAGGATAATGCATATAAACCAATTACCGTTGTACCTGCCACATTCCCAGCACTCAGTATAGGTTAGATATATTATTATGAGCAGGGCTGATCAAGATAGCCTTGTTAGATGGGCTTTCATGGGGAAGCGGGAAGGTTGCTCAGATGGTACAAGATCTCAAAGGGAAGGAAAGCTATGAACAAAGATCCACAAGTACTATGAGGGAGATGGCAACCAGATGTTTAGTTGGGGCACATACTAACTCCTGAGAAGTAATGAGAAACTGAGATTGGTGAGATGTGGATTTTGATAGCAAATTGAAGTTTGTGCTTAGTATTAAGTCAGAGGGATAATACAGCAACATCTTGGTTTCAGGAAGATCATTTTAACAAGCAGTCTTCCAGATAGACTGGACATGGAAAATCCAAGAAAAAGAAAAGGGAGTGAATTAACATTAGGTTCCTACTTTGTGTTGACTTTGCAAATGTTCTCTCATTTCATCTTCACTCAACTCTATGGTGTAGGTACTACTAGCTCTGTTGTAGAAATAATCAGGCTCCAAGATGCTAGGAATATTGTCCAAGACTGGAGGAAAAGCAACTGGTGAATTTAAACATAAATCCGAAGCAGGAGCTGGTAGTTACATTTTCTGGAATTAAAATTAAAAGCAGGTCAAGGAGGAGGATAAAAGCCATCCTGAACTAAAACCACATTTCAGGATCTAAGAGCACTTGCTGTGTGGACAGCAATGTTCTACAAGGAGGAAATCAGCTTTTGTGAAAAGGTGAAGAGATTCAGCTAGAAAATGTGTAGGGTCAACAGTTTATGGAAATAGCATACAACTTTACATCATGGCGATATTTAAAAGCATTTCTAACAAATTTTCTTTGCTTGCTTATGTCGGCATATGTCTTTTTTCCCACTACATAGTAGCTATTCAGTGAATATTTGTTAAATAAAGGAATGTCCTGAACTCTCTGTCACTTCCTTGCAATGTAAGGATATGACATTATCAGCCTGGGTGGTCAGTGTGTTGTAATTTAGCCCAAAGATCTGAGTGTTATGGACTGGACGTCAAGGGAAGAGAAGCAGCTGTGAAAAGAAAGGACAAAAGCCAAGAATGGAGAATAGTTTCTTAGGGAAATAAAGTCAGGTGAGAGCTTAGGGTTAGCACCATCCCAGGAGGCTTGGGTGACTTCTGTGCTTGGGGTCCCCAGCTAGTTTGAACAGGTTTCTGCTTCTTTTATGCCAAGTGGTAAATGCCTGTACTGCAATAATATGGAGACAATGGTTTTGTCTCTCCTGTCATTGTTGAACTAGACACGGAGTTTATGGGTAAAATCCAGGTATTCTGTGTACTTCAATGAGGTTAACAAACTTCAGGAAAGTTAGTAGTGCCTGAAAAACTTTGCTATCAATAGAAGACAATGGTATTTTCATATCCCATTACAGCTGCTGCAGATATCTTGAAATAGTCATATTTATCATTACTTTAAATTTACATTAGTTATTAGGCCTACTTCTAGGTCTGGTTATTTAACATGTTCATAAACAACATGTATTTTTTTATATAAATGTGTGTCTGTGTGTGTGTGTGTATATATATATATACACGTCCTGGTGATACTGTAGGTTAAGCAGCACTGGACTACTAACCTAAAGGTCAGCAGTTCAAACCCACCAGTCACTTCATGGGAGAAACATGAGACTTTCTGCTCCATTAAAAATTTACAGCCTCGGAAACCTTATACAGGGTCTCTATGAGTCAGAACTGACTCTGTGGCACACCACCACCACCCATGTCCTGGTGTGGTGCTGTAGGATCAGAGCACCTAAACCTCTAACCCTAGAGCACCGTAGACTACTAACCACAGGCTGGCTGTTCAAACCTACCAGCTTGGAAACCCTGTACAGGTTGTTACGAGTTGGAACCGACTCAACAGCACTTAACAACAACAATCAGACCTCTCAGTACCCTTTTTATTTCCAGTAAGAATAAAAGTCAGCAGCAGAATTCTCACCGCCCATGTAGGACACCCAGGTTTGACTCCTGAACAATGCATCTCAAGTACATTGTCCATAAAGGCTTCTGGGTTGCTGAACAGATTTAAGCGGAGCTTCCAGACTAAGACAAACTAGAAAGAAAGGGCTAGTGATATGTTTCCAAAACTCAGCCAGTGAAAGGCCCTGAATCATAATAGGCCAGTCTACAAGTAATCATGGCGATAGTACAAGAGCAGGCAGTGTTTTGTTCAGTTCTGCATGAGGTCCCCATGAATGGGGGCTGACTGGGTATCAGCTAACAACAGAGAACAAGAGGAATAAAACCAGAAGTAGAAGGATGGTGCGTTGGCCTTCCCCATCACCAATTCTCTCTCAATAATTTCTAAAAAGTCTCTTTTGGCCATAGATTTTACACAGTTACCCGACTGCATGTCACTTTATTTTGGCATGCTCTACCACACTGAAAGGTCTATTTGAACTAAAAGGTTGGCGGTTCAAACTCACTGCTGCTCCTTGGAAACCCTATTCAGGGTCGCTATGAGTTGGAAACGACTCGACAGCACTTAACAACAATAACACATAGTCTAAATTGTTTCTGCATAAAATGGCTTAAAAATTCTCTGTTACTTAGTGTTTCTGTCTGGATACTAAGTCTTAAAGAGTTATACTTGTCTCCAGCTTCTGACTATTTTAGTGGGAGGGCTACTAGTATTTTTCTCAAATTATGCATTTCAAAGGGGGATTTGATTGTTCCATGGGAAAGGCAAGGTACAGTATGTTTATGTCTGTGTAAAAGGGGAAGGTTTAGGATACCTATTCAGTTTTTGCTTGTAAGTGCATAGAATACTCAGAAAATGAACAGTAAAGATGGTAGGAGCACAGCATCTGATCTCCTCTGCCTTCACAAGGGGGAGGGAGAATCAAGCTCATCAGCCCAAGGCCAATTCCTATGAAGTGGAGGTCAGCTATGCCGCCAGCCTTCAGCCTTCAGCCTTCTTACCAGTTCTAACACCAGCTGTCCTTCCACGGCACTTTCCAAGACTCTGCTGGGCTCAATAATTCATTGCAATGGTCTCATAAACTCACAGACAATACTGCTAATTAAGGAATTAACAGAATCAGAAATGCTCTAGATACAATTCTTCCAATCAGGACAGCCTCTTCTTAGCCATGCCCTCAAGCTGACATGTCGCTGATCCTCAGTCTCTCAGTCTCTATCCTTGGCCTCTCCCCTGCTCAAGCAATGTTACAAAGCTCTTTTAGGGATGCTGATAAATTCCTAAAGGGCACTCCACACTGCCATAAGCCTCAGCCCAAAGGCTCTCAGCTCTAGTTCTATGGATCAACAAAACTAGTTCCCAGTTTCAACAAACCTAATCAATAAAACCAAACCAAACCTAGTTCCCAATTCCACAAGCAAGCCTCCTGCCAAAACACACTCCGTTTTCCTTGCTGCATTGGCCAGCATGTCCTCCGTCCTGCCTCATGCTCACGCTCTTGGTTTGGCCACCGCTCCTCTACCACAGTTCTGCTGCTTCTCTGGTTGTCAGCGTTCTGTCTCTGGATCAAGGAGGTTCAATGTGCAGAAATCTTGGGGTCCAAAGGATGCACTTGACTCCTGGCTCATTTTTCTTGATGGTAGTGAGATTCCCCCTTTCCTGCTTTTGAGATGACGCATTTTATAATCAGTTGTGGTGATGTGCCGTGGAGTTGATTGCAACTCATAGCGACCCTGCATAGGGTTTCCGAGGCTATAAATCTGTATGGGAGCAGCCTCATCTTTCTCCCACAGAATGGCTGGTAGTTTCGAATTGCTGACCAGAGGTTAGCAGCCCAACTCATAGCCACTACACTACCAGAGCTCCTTTAAAACCAGTAAGAATGGCAAAATTGACCAACCACTCATTTGATTTCCAAGTTTTTACAATCACACTTAATCCTGTTGGCAGTCACTCACAACTGAATCATATAATCCTATCAGCATCTTCCTAAACTTTCTGTTACTCAGACTCATCAGGTAAAGAGGAAATACACCCAATCTGCATGATCCTACCCAGTCTTTAGTGAGCATTATGAAGACTATGGCTAGAAGGTAATTCACTGCACTGTATGTGCATAACAAATGATTTCTTTTTTAATGGTCTCTTGGGAACAGGAAAACTTTTCAGTTGACTATTCCCTGCATTTTGGACATATTGTCAGGAGGGAACAGTCACTGGAGAAGGATGTCATGCTGGGTAAGGTGGAGGGTCAGAGAAAAAGAGGAAGACCCCCAATGAGATGGATCAGCCAGGTAGCATCATTGATGGCGTCAAGTGTGGCAGCGGTAGTGAGGTTGGCCCAGGATCAGACATTGTTTCATTCTACTGTGCATGGGGTCGCTATGAGTCGGTTCCGACTCGATGGCACCTGACAACAACAACAACATTCCCTGCATTTGATCAATCCATTTGTCTCTGTAAATGAACAAGAAGGAAATCCAAATTGTGTTGTGGTGAAGGAAGCAGTGGTCTATGAGTGTTTGTCTGCACCTGGAAGGTAGGAAAGCAATGCCATCTGGAGTGAAATTGTGAAATGAGTAGAGGAAATTGGTCTTTGGTACTCAGAGCCATTTAAAGATCTTTGTAAGCCCCAGGGACTCTTACTTCTAATATATCAAGTATATTAAAATGCACTTACTTCTTACATTAAAGATAATTTTGCCCTGCAAATTTGAAAGGGGCTTTATAATTTTTTGTCAGAAATTATTTGACTATAATATTTAATTTAAAATTGGCTGCAATTTCTTGAAACACTGTCTCTACTCAGAAATCATTATGAAATGACTGACACTGTAACCCACAAATTCTTTTCAAATGAAATGAGCATTTATAAATACTAAACAATGAATATTGACATGATGTTATATTTTCACGATTTTAATTTTACTGTTTTCTTTTAGCGTTGGAATCAATAACCTCTCTTCTGATCTGAAACAATTTTTTGGACCCTTTGAGAAATCTCATAGGTTTGGGGCCCTATGAGACAAAATAACCCTTTTGATACTTATTTCCAATCTCTCCTTCTGGAACCTCTCCCCAGTAAGTGAGTCCCACGTGCCCTTCTGCATTCCCTCCAGCCTCCCAACCTTTGCTCTTTTTACCAGGACAGTTGTCTTCGGAAATGCCTCAAGACCAATTCTCTCTTCCTGTATTCTATAGCCTTCTTTCTTTTCTCAAAATCACCCTTTATCACCTGTAATGGTTAGAGTTCTCTGTCAACTCCACTTGGCCAGGATTTCCAGAGGTTTAGCAGCTGGGATGTGCTTATTTCCCTAGCAGTGAAACCTAATACAGGCATAGTTAGTTCAGTTATGAGCTGCTATGAGGAGCCAACCAATTAAAGGATGCTTCCTTGGAGGTGTGGCCTGCTCCCAATATAATAAACATGCAGGAGGGACTCTCTCTCGCTTCTGCTGGGGACCTGGGACTCTACAATTATTAGAGAATAAGCATCTCTTTATATATAAACACATATATATGTTTCACTGGTTTTGCTTCTCTAGAAAACCCCCGCCTAAGACACCACCTAAAAAATTTTCCCATAACACCATGGCTTTCCAAACTCTTGTTATTGTTAGGTGCTGCTGAGTCAATTCCAACTCACGGTGATCCCATATGACAGAGCAGAACTGCCCCACGGGCTTTCCTTGGCTGTCGTCTTTACAGAAGCAGATTGACAGGTCTTCCACCCATGGAGCTACTGGGTGGTTGGTACCTCAGGACTCAAATGCTGTTTGGGCTCTGCTTTGTGTGAATTCCCTAAATGGTTAATGACTTATTGTCCAGGTAGCATGTTTAAATCTTTTCATAGTCACATTTTAATTGGGCCTTTTGGGGAATGCAGCATTTGAATTCAAAGGACTCTCTCTAATGATGTGAATTTAGGGCTTAGTTATAGGAGACATTTCTGAGCAAGTGCAAAATCCTCAGGTAGAAAACTTCAAAAAAATTCTTTCCCCCTGGGAGCTCACAAATTAGTTGGGGAACTAACATATGTAATATATAACCATGGCATAAGGTAGAAATGCCATTAGGGGAGTGTAGTTAAAAGCTATGAGAATTAGCAGTAAAGAACTTACTCTTGCTCCAAGAATCAAAGGAGGCTTCTAGGAGGAGGTGATATTTAAATTGGACCTTGAAGGATGAGTGGATTTGAATTGGATTTGGGAGGCTTCTGGCTCCTTTTTCTACTGACCAACTGTTCATTATTCCTTCCAGCAGAGGGCAGGCTGAGCAAACAGGGATGTCTAATTGTTCGGCCAAGTCTCACATTGGTCTTGAAACACCCTGAACTGTCTGAACACCTTTCTGGGCTTATTAAGAAGGGTGAGTTCTTTCTATGTAGATTTTGAAGTCATTTACCCCAAGTTTAGACTCCAGATTTATACCTTTGATTCTGCCTGGAATTGGTACTGAGTTTGCATTTTCTGTCAGTTTCTGGCGGTTTGGGGCAATCTGAAGTCTGGTCCCACCTCTCCCTGAGCACTAACAATGACATTTCTGGAGAAGCAGATCTGGGTGGCCCAGGCTGGTGATGGGGAGAGAGGAAAGTCTCTCTGGATTTCCATGGGAACATGTTCAGTTTTTCTAACCCACCTTCCCTTCTCAGTAAAGAACTGTAAACCAGGTTGTGTTTTTCCTTAAAATGTTTCTCTGTCTTAGGTTGGACGCGATGTAAGGATTCAGGTGCAAGTGTTTTACTAAGGACGCAATCATAGCACAATCTTGTAAGGCAATAGGGAAGGCAGAAGAAGTAGTTGCCAGACAAGGCTTTGATTTCAGGAGAGTCCCAGTCGCTGCCTGCTGCTGCAGGGAGACCTGCAATATACCTGTTACAGTTTGTTGTACTCGAAGCAAAGGACCTGGGCTTTTACAGGCCCTCACTTATCAGCCACTGGTCATGAAGTGGTCACAGGTACCTCCGGTCCTTGGGATAACTGGTGAATTGGCCCAGGTAGCCCGTGTTTCATCCCTGGAAGATGGTTGTGATGTGAACCACTAGGAGAGAACACATAGGAGGTGGGGAGATGGATGCCCAGAGGTGGTGATGGACACTGAGGGCATCTGGTGCAACAGGTTTGCCTACTCTATGCCAAGGTCAGATTGCTTATTCAGGCTCCGATGGCCAAAACTTTGTCCTTCATTTAGCATCACCCCTGGGGAAAATCTATGAAGATTCGGAGTCTTCTCACCTCACCCCTCAAACCAAAACCAAAACCACTTCTGTCGAGTCAATTGTGGCTCATAATGTCCCTATAAAACAGAGTAGAGGGGCCCCAGGAGGTTTCCGAGGCTGTCAGCCTGGACACGAGCAGACCGCCTCAGCTTTCTCCCATGGAGCGGCTGGTGAGTGGGTTTCAATTGCCAACCTCTAAGATAGCAATGGAGTCCTGGTGTGGCGCTGTGGGTTAATGCGCCAGACTGCAAAGTGCAAGGTCGGTAGTTCAAGCTCACCAGCTGCTCCTTGGAAACCCTACACAGGGTCACTTGTGGGTCAGAACCAACTCAACAGCACTTCACAATAACAAGATAGCAACACTTAACCCACTGTGCCATCTTAGCACTGGCATATTGCTCTTGTTGGAAACCCAGATTTTCATTGCAGGAGTCCTCACTGTCCCCTAATCCCTCCTACCCCATCTCCTCAAAATATCCCTTTAGAGTTCTCCAATATGTCAGTGGAGTCCTGTAGATATGACACTGTAGGATAAGCACTGGACCGCAAGGTCAGTTTGAAGAAGGTTGGTGGTTCAAACCCACCAGCCACTCCTTAGAAATCCTATACAGGATTGTTGTGACTCAGACCCAACTCAATGGCACTTAACAACAACAATCTATCAGTTGTCAACTGAGGCAGTCTATACATGTATCAGTGGCAGAGAAATTCTCCAAAAGGCAATACATCTCACCTAGGTACCACTCTATTATTACTAAAGAGGGAGGGTTTGGTTTTTTTTTACTGCAAGGGCTATGTCTTCCTCATCTTTAAGGTCACCCAATGTTGCATTTCTCCACAAGTAGTTTGGATTCCTGGTGTGGCACTGTAGAATCAGCACTGGGCTGTGAATCACAAGGTTGGCAGCTCAAACCCACTATCTGCTCCTCATAAACCGTATACAGGGTCACTGTAAGTCAGAATTGACTTGACGGCACTTAACAGCAACAACTACAAGTAGTTTGCAGACTTTCAGTGTCAAGACTAATGGAAATGTTTAAAATATTGATTCCTTTCATGCCCTACCCACCTCCCCACACACTAAACACACACACAGGTTTGGAAATTGGCTTCCTCCCCTAACCCTTTATGATTGTGATGCTCATTCAAAACTGAGAAGCACTACCTAGGAGTAGGGCATGTCTCCCAGAGAGCTTTCAGAGTATTAACCCTTATGGCTTTGTCACCAGGCAAAACAAAACAAAAAAACAAAGCCACGGCCAGACTGTGCAACAGACCTTCAATTGCTCATATGCAAGTTCAGGCTGAAGCTGAAGAAAATGAAAACAAGTCCATGAGAGCCAAAATATGACCTTGAACAGATCCCACCTGAATTTAGAGATCGTCTGAAGAACAGATTTGATGCATTAGATTCTAAAGATAAATATTTTTTTGCATCAGTGAAGGAAGTATTTTTGTTGAAAGGCCTCAGTGCAGCTGAAGGCAACAGTTACTACAAATTACCTCTCAACTTCTAAGCTTCTTTCATCCCAGACTCCAATAAGCAGACCCTTCAACATGAACTCAGCTGAGTCCATCTTTAAGTGAAGTTACTCAGTATTGGCTGGCCTCTCCCCAGATACCATCGTATCTAATTAAGATCTACAGACAGTACCTGAGTTATGAAAGAGATCCAGTCCTAAGTGTGTCATTAAGTCAAATTTGTAGTTAAAGTCTGGACAGGTACATTTGGTTTGTATTTAACCTTACTTTAGTGCAAGAAAAGCCAGTCTTTGCAATGACTTAAAAGCAGCACTGGCAGTAAGTGAAGGCGATTGTGATAAAAAAAAATTGTTGCGAGTAGAGGTTGGTTCAGTCAGTTCAAAGTGAGAGCAAATTTACATAACATTAAAGGATAAATGAACCCTGGTGTGGTGTTGTGGGACAAACCCTGGGCTGCTAACTATAAGGTTGGTGGTTCAAACCCACCAGCTGCTCCTTGGAAACTCTATACAGGGCAGATAAGAGACAACCAACTCAGCAGCACTTAACAACAAAAGGCAAGTTGTAAGTTGGGCTTTCATAACCTGAAACTGCCAGCCCCATCTGAAGGGAGGCCTGGTGTCCTTGCAGGCCAGTTCTGCCTCAGGGTTGGGCCATGTGTTCCTTGAACAGAGTTCCTGAGCACTCACTGTGCCCTAGATGCTGTGCTTTACTGGGAATGCCAAAAGGCAGGATATCGGCCTTCAAGAAGTTCATGGCATGTAAAGCATTCTTCTGAGATACCAACCAATTCCAAGGGCAGACAGGGGAAGAGATTTTGGAGGAGGAAAGAGACCACTGAGGGGTGAAAATCACTAAGATGTGGTGAGAAAACTTCCCTAAGGTCAGCTCTACCCTTTGAATCTGCAGCAAGAGCTCCTTGGGGTCTTCCTGTGGCTTGTCTGAGGCTATAGCGTTGATTGGAGCAATTCGATCTTCAGAGATAAAGGGAAACCAGGCAGTTTCAATGCTGAGTTTGTATTTATTATTGAACACTTATATGGCACCAACTGTTCCAGGCACTTTACAGATATGAACTCATTGCCACCCCAAGTCTCTGGCAGTTGCCCCTGGCACATTCCTGATGCTCTGTAGGCTGCGTGTGCAGGGAGAACATAGACATCCGCAGGCCTGCTCCTGCAGCTCCTTCCAGCTCTAGTGCTTTCTCGGTCCTCCCATTTCAGACTCATGTCCTCCCTGACCTCCCAGCCAGGTCCTGCCCTCATGTTCTGAGGAATCCTCTTTTCCTTAGTGAACATCCTTCTCTATCTTCTTTAGTTTCTCTGCTAATGCTTCTGGCATCTTGCACTCACTGAAGCCAGGCATTTCCCCCCTACCCCCCACTTATACTGAAACCCAGCTCAGGTAATCAATTAGAATCAATCTGATGTCTGAGAAGCAGGCTAAGGCAGTATGTAACAAGGACAGAAATAGCAGTTCAAGAGGAAATACCCAAGGGCAGACCAAGAGGTCCCTAGTTACCTTTTAGTAGGCAGGAAAAGATAAGGAACTCTAAGACATGTGGGTGGGAGGGTACACTGAAGGGGTGGTGGATGGAAATGTAGGAGCTTGGGAAACCTGGAGCTACTCACTGTTAGCCCATAGTGCCCCTTTGTGCAAATTTGGAAAACGGACCCCTCTCTCCCTATATCAGGGCACACTGCTTAGTGGGTGGAGTGTGAGTTGGGTCCCAGCTTCCCTTGCTGGGCACAGGTACACACAGTAGCCCTGGGAAACCCCAGTGCAGAAGAGGCAGAACTGTCTCCATTCTTTCCAGGTGAGACAGACCAAGTCTAAAGGGGATGTGGTGAATACACTCCCAGTAGTCCAGTCCAAAGGGGGCAGGCTGGGACACAGCTGTGGAGTTTGGAGCTGCAGTGGTTTTCAGAGTCTGGTGGCAATCTGGGTGTTATTCAGGAAGGGCAAAAAGAAAGACCTTGTAAACTTATCCTAGAACTAGTAAGGATGAGGAGGAAGCAGATCTCCAGCCTAATGCTGGGGTCGCATAACTGATGGGACCCAAGAACAGGGGAACCAGGTGAGCAGATCTCCTTGTCATTACTTCCTGTCCCCACCCTCACTACCATACCTCCTGAGACACCACCCCCATCCTGCCCAAACTCAAAACAATGTCAGAACCTCAAATTTTATTTTTCTACATACCTCTGTATCCCTCAGCTTAGCATCAGCTCTGCTCACACCCAATAAAGGCTTATGGATTAAATACAGAGATTCATTCTGTGAATGTCATTTGTCTGATACATATGTACCATAAAAGAAATATTAAATGCATCATACCTGGGACTGCAGCAGAGTGATTTGGAATATATCGTAAAATAATAGGGGTGGAAGAGACCTTTAAACTCATCAAAATTCAACATCCCCTGTGTACAGAGAAGGAAGCTATTAACCAAAGTGGGGTGTATCTTACCTAGGGTCACACAGCTAGTGTGTTGCAGAGCTGAAATCACAGCCAGCGGGGGCAAGGAGTGTGAGCTCAGCAGACTGGGAGAAAGCTCACAGTGGTTGAGGGCCAGGCCTTGTCTTTGTGCCTCACCTAGGAGGCCAAAGCAAAAAAGAAAATTCTGAGCATGCTCAGTGCTGGAATGGAAAATATTCCATTCTCAGCAGAGATTGGGGAAATTACTCTCTAATAAGCTAGTGAAATGTGTGTGGGAGGGTTTTCCCCGAAAAAAATGTAGAAATCCTCCAAATCTGGTTCTGGTTTTCTAAATTTCAAAATATGAAGTTCCTAGTTCTTTTGCAGTGTACCTACCTGTACTGTATTCAAACAGCAGGTAAATCCCTAGCAGTCAGGATGTCTGGAGGAAGGCTCAGGAATCTGTCAGGTTCTCTCGTCTGGAAAATCCTGTATTTCTTGTAATGCTTCTGTTCAACTCCTGGTGGCTGAAGAAGAACCTGGGCTACTCCTATGTGTTTTGTGTGGTTTGGTCAGGTGGAGGCTGAATGTTAGCTAGAGATCCTGCTCAGGGGTCCTTAGCCAGCAATAATCAACCCAAAGGTAAGAGGCTTCATGAAGATGGTTTTACAACTTGGAGACTATAATCATAATCAATGTCACTGAATTATACATGTTGAATTATAATTGTTGAATCAGTATGTGCTCTACTATATATAGTCTCAACAACAAAATAAACAACCTAAGAAATTCCAATTCAATTTCACTTTGTATTCCATCAGTTCCTGGAGCCTTGTTTTTCGCCAATGCCTTTAGTGCAACTTGGACTCTCTTCCTTCCATACCATTCAGTTCTTGATCATATGCTATCTCTTGAAATGGTTGAACATTGGCCAGTTCTTTTTGGGACGACTCCAATGTTTCAACAAACTGATGCAGCTCTGGAGTTGCTCACTATGTATGCCAAGAAATTTGGAAGGCAGCTAGCTACCTAACCAGCTGATTGGGATAAGTTCATCTTCGTGTCCATGCCAAAGAAAGGTGATCCAATGTAATGCAAAAATTATTGAACAATGTCATAAATATCTGTAGTATAGTGAACTTAGGTCTCTTCTATCCATGGTCCTTGAAACTCCCACCAAACTACTTATTCTTGATGGGTTTAGGTAAGAGAAAGTAGGGGAAGATGCAGATGGATTATTTGATTCAGTTGTGAGTGATTGTTAACAGCGATAATTGTGAAAACTTGCAACTCTGATGTGGCTATGAAATGAGCCATCTCAGAAGCACGAGGGGGGTATCACTACTCTCAAGAAAAAAGAGCCAGGAGTGGAGTACATTTTTGGGACCCCCGAGATCCCTGTGCATTGAACTTCCTTGAACCAGGGACAGAAAGTTATGACACCGGAGGAGCAGAAGCAACATAACCAAGAACCAGAGCATAAGGTAGGGACTTCCCAGCCTACAGAGCATGTAAAGCTAAGTGACTTTGGGCAGGACATCCAGAAACTCTGCTTGCTTGCAGAGTGGGGTGGCTCCAGGCACTTAACTGGGGGAGTGACGAGGTTCACTGACCTATGGGGCTAGATCTGAGTGCCTTTAAGCCAAGGTTTATGGTGGAGTGCTGTGCCCTGTGAGCATTTATCAGCAGCCCTAGAAGAGCTTTGTCACGTTGGCTGGGCACAGAGAGGCCTGCCTGTGAGCACAGCTGAGGCGAGGCAGTCCTGACTGGAACAACTGTGCCCTGAGCGTTTCTGACCCTGAATTGTAAACTTTTTACTTCCCTAATAGCCCCCATAACTGTGAGTATGATGCCAATGCATTATTGAACCCAGATGAGTGGACAGTGCTGTGGTGGGATGGTGGTGGTGGTGATGGTGATGGTGATGTGCTGTGGAGTTGGTTTCCACTCACAGAAACCCTGCATAGGGTTTCAAAGGCTGTAAATCTTTATGGAAACAGCCTCATCTTTCACCCATGGAATGACAGATAGTTTTGAACTGCTGGACTTGAGGTTAGCAGCCCAACTCATAACCACTGCCCTATCAGAGCTCCTTTGTGAAGGTATAGTTGGTGTTTTACTTTGACAATATCACATGCAAGTAAAATTTTGCTAAAGATAATTCAAAAATAGTTACAGCAGTACATGAGCAGGGAACTGCCAGAAATTCAAGCTGGATTCAGAAGAGGATGTGGAACAAGGGATATCATTACTGACATCAGATGGGTCTTGGCTGAAAACTGAGATTATCAAAAGATGCTTGTTTGTGTTTTATTGGCTATGCAAAGGCATTCAAGTGTGTGGATCATAGTAAACTATGGTTAATATTGTGGAGAATGGCAATTCCAGAACACTTAATTGTGCTCATATGTAACCATAGATAAGTTAGAACAGAACAAAGAAATACTGAATGGTTTAAAATCAGGAAAGGTGTGTATCAGTATTATATTCTTTTGCCGTACATATTCCATCTGTATGTTGAACAAATAATCTAAAATACTGAATTATATGAAGATCATGACATCAGAATTGGAGGAAGACTCATTAACAACTTGCTATATGGAGATCACACAACCTTGCTTGCTGGAAGTGAAGAGGACTTGAAGTGCTTACTGATGAAGATGAAAATACAGCCTTCCCTATAGATTGCACCTCAATATAAAGAAAACAAAAGTCCTCACAACTGGATCAATAAATAATATCATGATAAATGAAGAAAAGACTGAAGTTGTCAGAGATTTCATTTTACTTGGATCTACAATTAACACTCATGGAAGGCAGTAGTCAAGAAATCAAACGATGTATATTCCATTAGGTAAATTTGCAAAAGACCTCTTCAAAGTGTTGAAGAGCAAAGATGTCAGCTTGAGGACTAAGGTGCACCTGACCCAAGCTATGGTGTTTACAATCACCTCATATGCATATGAAAGTTGGACAGTGAATAAAGAAAACTGTAGAAGAATTAATGCATTTGAATTATGCTGTTGGCAAAGAATATTGAATATACCGTGGACTGACAGAAAACAAACAAATCTGTTTGGATGAAATACAGTTACATTGCTCCTTGGAATGATGGTGAGATTTCATTTCTCATACTTTGGACATATTGCCAGGAATGGCCAATCCCTGAAGAAGGACATCATGCTTGGTGTCTTAGGCTAGGTTCTCTAGAAAAGCAAAACCAATGAAGCTTATATATAGGTAAAGGGAGGTTTATATCAAGGAACTGGCTCACACAGTTGTAGAGGTGGGCAAGTCCCAAGTCCACTGGTCAGAGGTTGGGCTGGAGGCTTCTGACTCATGTAGTTCCAGGGCTGATGAACCAAGATTGTCAGGTCAGACAGCAGGCAGGCCGGGCAGGTAAGATGGCCAGCTGTTGACAACTCTTAGGGTTGGCAGGTGATCAGAAGGTCAGACAGCAGGCAGGTAAGTCACACAGGTAAGATGTCCAGCTGCTGTCAAATTCCAGTGCTGGCAGACAATGGTGCAGTCAACTGGCTCACGTCCAAAGAACCAGAGGTAGGATGAGAGCCAGATGCAGACTCCAGACCCAGCAGAAAGCAAGCTAGCTTCTCCCAAGCATTCAGTATATTGGAAGCAGGCCATAAGCTTCCACGCAGGAAACTCCCTTTCCATTAATTGGCTGTTCATAGCAGATCTCATCATGGAGGATTACTATGTTTTAATTGCCAAACCACTGAGAATTCTGGCCCAATCAAGTTGACACAAAACCTTCACTATCACACTTAGTGAAGTGGAGGGTTGGCAACAAAGAGGAAGACCCTCAATGAGATGGAGTGACACAATGGTCGCAACAATGGGCTCAAACATAGCAATGAGTGTGAGGATGGCGCAGAACTGGGCAGTGTTTCGCTCTATAGTGTGTAGGGTTGCTATGAGTCAGAACTGGCTCAAATGCATCTAACAACAACAAAGAGCTTTCAAACTTTGACTAACTGCAGCAAAATGGGTAAGATCACACGTTGTTAGGGGGAGTTATCAGTTGATGCATTGGGGGAAAGCAGATATTCAGTTGTATCAAGGGCCTTACAAATTGGCATATCTTTAAGCAAAGAATTTCCATTATAGAACCTATTCGAAGGAACTACTGTAACCTAGAAAAACATTTATGCACAAAGATGTTTGTCATGGCATTAATAGTAAACGAAGGCCAAACAAACAAGCAAACCCATTGCCATCGAGTCGGTTCTGACTCATAGCAACCCTCTTGGGTTTTCAAGAATATCAAGCAGCTGCTCCACAGGACAAAGATGCGGCAGTCTCTTTTGTAAAGGTGGTCCTGGTGTGACGCTGTGGATTAATGCGTCAGACTGCAAAGCTGTTTGAACTGCAAGGTCAGTGGTTCAAGCTCACCAGCTGCTCCTCAGAAACCCTATACAGGGTCGCTATGGGTCAGAATCGACTCAGCGGCACTTAGCAACAATAATAACAGCCTTAGAAACCACATGGAGCAGTTCTACTCTGTCCTATAGGGCAGCTATGAGTTGGAATCACCTCAATGTCAGTGGATTTGGTTTGGTTTTAATTAGTTGACCTTAATGGAAAGAAAGATTCTCCGGGGTGGTCCCAACTTAATCAGATGAACCCTTTAAAAGAGGATCTGTAGGTAAGAGGTGCTCTCCTGATGCCCTTCAGGAAGCAAACCGCCATGATATGACCTGCCTGTAGGCAAAGTCAGCCCCTAGAGTTGAGAGATCAGTCCTCGGCCACAATGAACTGAATTCTGCCAGAATCCTGAATGCCAGCATACATCAGTCTTGTGAGACCATGAATAGCACACTGGGTAAGTCATGAGCCACAGAAACAGTGAGAGAATAAGCATGTGATCTTTTCAGGCTCTAAGATTGTTGTAGTTTGTTACTCAGCAATAGAAACCAATATATTTATACTCCTATGTAACTTTGGAGTTCTGCTGTGGCGTTGTGAGATAAGCACTGGACTGCAAGGTCAGTTTGAATCATAAGACCAGTGGTTCAAACTCACCAGCTTTTCCATGGAGTATACAGGGTCACCATGAGTCAGAATTGCCTTGACAACACTTAACAACATGTAACTTTATCCACTACTTGTGAGTTTGTTGTACTGTGGTAGCTTGCATGTTGCTGTGATGCTGGAAGCTATGCCATAGGTATTTTCAATACCGGAATTGGATGATATCATTAATAATCCCATGCAAGTAAAATTTTGCTAAAGATAATTGAAAAATGGCTGCAACGGTACTTTGACAGACAGGGAACTGCCAGAAGTTCAAGCCAGATTCAGACAAGAATTAGAACAAGAGATATCACTGCTGATGTCAGATAGATCTTGGCTGAAAGCATATAATACCAGAAAGATGTTTACCTGTACTTCATTGACTGTGGGAATATTGGCAAACTATGGATTAGCATTGTGAAGAATGGGTATTCCAGAACACTTCATTGTGTTCATGAAGAACGTGTCCATGCAAAAAGAGTGCTACAAAGAACAAAACTGGGAAATGGAAAGCAAAAAAGATGGAAAAAGAGAGGGAGGGAGGTTGAAGTCAGATCCTGTCCCGGCCGTATTGGAATGGAAGCGGCGCTGCTTTGTGATGAACTTGGGCACTTCCTGACCCAGGTGACCCAAGCCCAGTAGAGAGAACAAGTAGAGACCCTGTGTCCATGGTAGTGTTCACCAGAAAGTCTCCTGTTGTCTGATCTTGACATCAGTCCATAGGCACATGTACTCCTCCTTAAGAGCTACCCCACAAAAAACAGCCACCCAATCCACTGCCATCAAGTCAATTCTGACTTGGAGTGACCCTAGAGGACAGTGTTGAAGAGCTAAGATGTCAGCTTGAGGACTGAGGTGCGCCTGACCCAAGTCACGGTGTTTTCAATAATCTCATATGTATGAAAAAGCTGGACAATGAATAAGGAAGACCATAGAAGAATTGATGCTTTTGAGTTATGGTGTTGGAGGAGAATATTGAAAGTGCCATGGACTGCCAAAAGAACCAATAGATCCATTTTAGAAGAAGTGCAGCCAGAGTGCTCGTTGGAGGCCAAGATGGCCAAACTTTGTCTCTCATACTTTGGACATATTGTCAGAAGGGACCAGTCGTTGGAGATGGATATCATGTTTGGTAGGGTGGAGGGTCAGAGAAAAACAGGAAGACCCCCAACGAGATGGATTGGCCAAGTGGCAGCATTGATGGACTCAAGCGTCGCAACAGTAGTGAGGTTGGCCCAGGACCGGGCAGTGTTTCATTCTGCTGTGTATAATAAGGTCGCTGTAAGTTGGTACCGACTCGATGGCACTTAAGAACAGCAACAACTATACAGTGATCCACAAAATGTATGTTTTATTCTATATCTATATACCTCATCCAACTCCAGTTTTCAGGTGGGGCTGAGAGTAGTGGGCAGGTGGGAAAGGAGCTAGAGAGGCAGGAGTGGACTTGCTAGGCATATTTTGTGGCAGTCAGTGGGCACAGATAACCAGGGGAGACTTGGAGCCTGGGGCCTAGAGAAGAATGTGACTCCTTATGTTCTCTGAGGTATAACATCTTAGTATGTTTTATGCAAGGGAAGGGATGAATGTGAAGAACCCATGGGAATTATGAAGATTAAAGATTAGGATGAAAGACTATTTGTGGTAGGTGAGAACAAGACAGGACCCCAGAGACAGGTAGATAATTTTATCTTTCATTAGCCATTCCTCAGAAACCCTATACAGTGTTGCTAAGAGTCAGAACCGACTCAACAGCACTTAACAATTTAAGAAGCTGGAGAGTTTACAGCAGCGGGTGAGTGAGATTATCAGCAGAGATACTTGTGGTGTAGACAATGAAAGGCTGATCTAAAAGCCTAAATAGGTCCTGTCTTTCTTTGGGGGTGTTAATTTCCATCCCTACTGGTTGGGATGTTGCCAGTGTGGGGGAAGATTCCGGATCCAGGGATTTGATCTGCAAGGTCACAGTGCTGTCTGTTGGAGGTGGAGCTATCGCTGCAGTAACAATGCAATTTCTCATTAGTAGCCATGCAAAGCCCAGGCTACAATCCCCTTCTTCAGGTAGGAGACCAGAAGACACAGACCCCTTTCAAAGGGAGACCACACATAGACATGGACATTGGGCTGCCCTAGTGGGGTCCCTGAGGTCTGAGTCTTCTTCCGTCTGGTACCTCGGACTTAGGCTCTTTCACCCTCTAGATTCTGGATGCCAGGTAGCTGAACCCTCCTAATGCCTCTGGTTCCCTAACATGATTCCCTGACTATCTTCCCACCTTGAGCACACATCCTTGACTCCTGGCTCAATATACCTAAAGCCTAGGGTGGATCCTGCCAAGCAACTCCTGCCTTCATTGTAGAGTCAGGAAGCATCAGAACTGAAGATAGCTGAGAAGCCATCTAACTGTGGTCCCTCACTTAGACTGATGAGAAAACTGAAGCCCATAGAAGGAAACTGTAGCTAGCTAAGAACAGAACCAGGACCAGAAGTGTATCTTCAGCCTTCCCCTCTAGTAGGGCAGTGTGAGGACCATGAAACTGGGTGGCTTATAAAGGTTCTCTGAATTGCCCGTTCCACTGATGCGATCAGCCTATTACTCCCTGATTCATACCTTATTTATGCTACCCCCCGTCTAGACTAAAAGTTCCATGAGTTTGTTCACCATTGTGTCCTGAGTACCTAGATTAAGTGCCCTAACATGGCGGCACAATGATTACACTTGGTTGCTAACCTAAGGTCAACAGTTCGAACCCACCAGCCACACCTTGAGAGAAATGACCTGCTGATCTGCTCCCAAAGATTGTTGTTGTTTGGTGCCATCGAGTTGGTACTGGCTCATAATGATCCTGTGCACAACAGAACAAAACACTGCCCGGTCCTGGGCCAACCTCGCAATTGTTACCAAGCTTGAGCCCACTGACTGCCACTTTGCTAATCCATCTCGCTGGGGGTCTTCCTCTTTTTCTCTGACCCTCCAATTAACCAAACATGATATCCTTCTCCAGCGACTGGTCCCTCCTGACAATATGTCCAAAGTAGAGTTTAAGAAACCTTATGGAAACCCTGTACAGGGTCGCCATGAGTCGGAACCGACTCCACGGCACACAACTCTGACCTAGAGGGTCACTATGAGTTGAAATCCACTAGAGGGTTCCTAACACCAACTTGGTTATTTGTTGACCTGATATGTAGACATGACCAAACCAAATTACTCCGTTCTCAAAGTGTCCATTTGGACCTATGAAGACTGGACTCGTAATGATTACAACAATATGTGTTTTAAATGTTTCATTTTGTTGTTGAGAATATGCATAGCAAAACACACACCAATAACGATGTTTTTGAGCATGCATAGGTTTTGAAGTCAGAAAGCTCTGGATTTGAATCCTGCTCTGCTATCTGCAAAGTAGTTTGTGGGGCAAATTACTTAATTTTTCTTAACTTCAGTTTCCTCATCTGTAAATAATGAATAGCAATACCTGTCTCAAAGACTTGTGAGAATTATATGAATTATGCATTTAAAGAATTTGGCCCAGTGTTTGGCACATAATGAGTAGGGTAGAATTTTGTATTCGAGACATTACTCATGGGCAGTCCTACTCAAACCTCCTTCTAGAAGCAACTGTCACTCACAGCCTGTGCTGCCCACATGACCCTGACATTGGCCACTGTTGATTGGACAAGGGTGAGGAATACGTAATTGGAAGTGACATGAACAGTTCCTTTCTTTGTGGACCTTCCAGGCAATTGCCACCTTGTAAGGACCTCTCTTCCTTTGGCCCACTGGGAGAATCAAAGCAACTCAGCTTTGGGAGTCCACTGGCAGAGGGATAGGCAGGGAGAGAATGCTCCTTAACACTGGATCAGCGTAAGCAGCTCAGCATTGCTGCATTGCATCTGAGCCCACTCTGGCTTTGGTACTGGACGCTGGCCTGGTGCAGGTGGACTGGCACAGCACATCTGTAGTGGGTGGTAGTGGCAGTTGCAGCAGGGTCTTGATCAGCAGTAGTCATGCGCAGAGAGCAAGAACCAGAGCCTGGGATGGCAAGCACGTCACCCTAGGAGCTTTTAAGGGGGCTCTGGTGGCGCTGTAGGATAAGCTCTGGATTGCAAGTCACAGGGTTAACAGTTCAAAACCACCAGCTGCACTGTGGTAGAAAGTTGAGTCTGTCTGCTCCATAAATATTTGCCATCTCAGAAACCCTATGTAAGTTTGCTATGAGTTGGAATTGACTCGATGGCAGTAGGTTTGGTTTGGGGGTTGCAGTTCGATAATAGCAATTAGTGTGTGGGGGTGGGACAGAGGAGTGCGTAGTCAGGAAAATCACTTTCTGCGTTCTTATTGAAAACTCCCTGGGTGGAAGCAAAGTGGTTTGTACTTAGCTGGTGTGGAGCTGTAGGGTAAGCACTAAACAGTTAACTATTAGCAAGGTCATGGTCCAAATCCACAGCCGCTCCTCAGAAACCCTGTACAGGGCCACTATGAGTCACAACCAACTTGATGGCACTTTACTACTAAACAAAAAGTTTAAACCCACACAGTGGCACCACCAAAGAAAGGTCTGGTGTTCTGCTTCAGTAAAGATCAGAGCCAAGAAAGCCCTGTGACATTCAGTTCTACTTTGTAACATATGAGATTGTCTTGAGTCAGAAACAACTTTACAGCAACAGGTTTCATTTGGGTTCTTGATAGACCCTTTTTTTTTTTTTTTTTTTAACCTAGACCCATGTCACCTTTGCAAGCTTTGCAAAGACCCAGCTCAGAGAAGTGGGGGCTGACGCTGAGACCTCTTCCAACTGATAGGCCCCCCAAAGCAGACGGCTTCACCCCACTCCCTCTCTCCCCCCGCACCCATGCTCCCTCCACTCAACTCAGACATCTGTTCCCACCCACTCCTTCATCATCACTCTCCAATCTCTCAGCCTCCTCCCAGGCAATGCTGTCTGTCTGCAGCACCCTGCCCACCCCTGCCTTGGCATCATGGGCTCTTGGAGCTGGGCAAATCTTGGGGACCCTCAAGTCCATCCACCCACATCTGCAGCTTCCCTGGCAGACAGTCACCAGAGCCTGAGTATTTTGAGCACTGGGCACTTGCTGTCTACTGAGGCAGCCATTGTTGGGACAGCTTAGCTGTTAAGTTCCTAATTAAAAAAACAAAAGTCCATTGCCATGAGTGGATTCTGACTCATGTACAACTGTCCCGTAGGCTTATCCATGGAGCCAGACTGCCACATTGGTCTCCCCCAGAGCAGCTGGTGGATTTGAACTGCCAACTTTTCAGTTAGCAGGCAAGTGCTTAACGACTATACCACCAGAGCTCTTTTCAAGTTCCTGATTTTGAGTCCAGATCTGCCTGCCACAAGATAAGCCGGTCCTGGTGATGTCCTCTGTCGAACAAGTTGCCTATTTCACATGGCAGCCTTTCTTGAAGAATTGTCACACTGGAATCAGTTTTCTATTTCTCCAGCATTTCCCCCACAGCCAGCGAGGCCGATTCAGTTTTCCCTTTACTGAGACTCCCTCACCTGATCTTTCCTCGCCATCACCACTGCTCTATCTGACCCGTCTCCTCACCTGTGCCTAGCGAATCCACATCCACGTTTCCCTCTTCCATTGTACAGTATTCCATGTGGGTTGTCCCTACTGTTAAGTGCAGTGAAACCATCGTTTCCCAGAGCCCAAAGGTAGGGAAAGAGATGCAACGAGTCATCATGTGACCACTCAGGGACCCACAATTATTTACTCAGCTTCCCCAAATATTTTATCAGTGGTTGAGCTGTTTTCCTTCCTAAACAATGAATCCCAAAGTTCTCTTCCTAAAAAAAAAAAGCTTTACTAGGAGCAACAGCCACTTTCCTTGGCTTTTTATTTTAAAAAGAAACTTCTTGCATACCTGTTATATCTTAAGGAGCCCTGGTGGCAGTGAGTGGTTAAGCGTTGGACTGCTGACCTCAAGTTTGGTGATTCAAACCCCCCAGCTGCTCTGCTAGAGAACGCTGAGGCTAGCTGCTCCTGTAAAGGTTTATAGTCTCTGTCACCCTAAGGAGCAGTTCTACCCTATCCCATAGGGTCGCTAGGAGTCAGCATCAGCTCAGTGACAGTGGGATTGGTTTGGTTTGAGGGATGTTACACCCTAGGCATTCTTTCTTTTCTTACTCACTTTCTCAACTTCTGCTATGTTCAAGCAGTGTTACTGGTGTATTCTCTAATTTCACATTTCTCTTGCATTTTTATTTTTCAAAATGTTCTTTTTCTTTCCTGTATACATTAGGGTGTGTGTTTTAGGGGCAGGACCCAGTCAGGAACCTTACAGAATTAGTAGAATGAAGGTTAAGAGAATGGATTCCAGACAAACAAACACGGATTCGTTTTTGGCTCTGCCACTTTATCAGTTGTGTGATCATAAGTCATTTATTTAGTCTTTTTGAGCTTCCGTTTTCCTCATCTGTAGATGGAACAGGACCCATTCCTTTCCTTCTTTTTGAGAATTGTAAGAGAATGTGTTTGTGGTGGGCCGGCCCATCAGAAACAACAAATGCTGGCCATTCTTGACTCTCAGTGAAGTGCCCCAACCCTGCGTAGGGAGCTTCTGGAATGCCCAACAAAGGCCATGGATGAAGATGACAATGATGAAAGAACTGGTAAAAAGAGGACATGTTAAAAGAGACCCTTTTGGCTCAAAATTAATGCTAGAATCATGTAGCTCTAAATTACTAGAACACTGTTTTTACCAACATTTAACCTGGGTAAGCAGTGAAGACCAGGGCATCTTCTCTCTATCCCACTGTGGTTATTAAAACAACAACAAAAAACACCCCAAATCCATTGCCATCAAGTTGAGTCTGACTCATGTCAACCTTTTATAGAGTTTCTAAGACAGAAAGCCTCATCTTTTGCCCACAAAGCAGCTGGTGATTTCGAACCACCAACCTTTATGGTTATTGAGAAATGATCATTCACTTTGTCATAGACTTTGGGGACTATGATAATAGAGAAATGGCCACTACTCTTTAAGGGTTTGGAAACCACCACTCACCTCTGCGCTCCTCTCTGGATGTAGGGTATGTACACCCAAAGATCAGTGGCAAGGCAAAGCAGTAATGATCTTAAGTGGGCAAACCCCAAGAACCCCAAATGAAAGGCTAAGGTAGAAGCTGATGTGAAGGATATAGTTTAGGCCAGGAGGCCCAAGCAAGGTATGTTTCTTCCTATGAGTCAGTACCTATACACCACACATTGTTGTTGTGTTGTTGTGAAGTGCTGTCGAGTCAGTTCTGACCCATAGAGACCCTGTAAAGGATTTCCAAGCAGTTGGTGAGCTCGAACCACCAACCTTGCAGTTCAAATGGCTTTGCAGTCTGGCGCATCAGCCCACAGTGCCACACCAGAACTCCACCACATACAATGGTTAAAATAACCGACCCCTTTCCCTTGGCACTGTGGGTCCACTCCATCACACAGCTCCAAAGACAAAGACCGGAAGGGCAGGAGAAGGGGGACCTGCTACTACAGAAGGGGGCACTGTAGGCACAGGGGAGGAGCCTGTCTACTAGAGAAAAAAAAGCCTCTACATCTTGTGGGGAGCAGGGAGCAAGAGGGTGAGCGAAGTCCAGCACTTTCCCAGGGGTTTGTACTCCCCTGGGGGCAAAGACTGAGGGAAAACAGATGCCAGGAGAAGCAAGAATCAACCATTGGGTCTAGAGGGGTGGGTTTCCGAGACCCTTTGTTGCATTTATATGAGCTATTGTTCCCTGGTGGTGGTTATATACAATCGAATCAGTTCCAATTCATAGCGACCCTGCATAGGAACTCTTTATGGGAGCAGAAAGCCTCATTTTACCAGAAAGTTGGTAAATTTGAACTACTGACCTAGTGGTGGTTAGCAGTCCAGCGTGTAATTCACTAAGCTACCAGGGCTCCACTGTACCCTGTTGTTGCTGGTGATTATATGCTGTGGCGACGGGTCCTACTCATAGTTACCCCTCTGCAGGGTTTCCCAAGGCTATAAACCTTTACTGGAGCAGAAAGCCTCATGGTTCTCCTGCAGAACAGCTGGTAGTTCTGAACTGCTAACTGTGAGATTAGCAGCCCAATTCATAACCGCTGCGCTACCAGAGCTCCACGGAGGCTCCCAGTTAACAAGTACCTCCCAGGGCCATTTACCTCTCACCTTTGGAGCCACCAAATGGTCCTCCTCCTGCTTACCTCCACCTATGAGCAGCTGATTGGCCTGCAAGCCTCACATTCCCCAAGCGGGTGCGCAGACTCTTCTCAGATTTGGTCCTAGTTTTTGTTTTGTTTTGTTTTGTTTCTTAAGGTGAAAAAGGAGGGACAGGAAAAATCGTGATGCTTTGTCAGTGTCTTTTCCCCTGGCTTTTTCAAGCTGCTGACGTTGCTCTCTGATCCAGTCTCACTCTTCATTCTGGTTAACCCGGGCCCTGCCAAGGCCTTCAGGAAGCAGTCCCCAAATCTGAAGTCTAGAGCCTTTATTCTACACCAAGAACTCCACTTCTTCCACCCGGATGTTCCCACCACTCAACCCAGGGCACTGACAAGCCAACAGGGCTACTTCTCTTCCAACGGTCTCTCATTTTCCACCCAGACAGCTCAGCTGTCTACTACCTAAGTGCCTTCCCTGCCCACCCCCTGAAACTAATTCCCGACTTACTCCTTTTAGTCTACACCTCAGACCATCATCCAACAATTATTTAACACTTACTAGACCATCATCCAACAATTATTTAACACTTACTATGGGCTACGACTTGATGGTACTTAACAACAACAATGGGCTAAGATGGAGTCCTGGTGTGGCGCTGTGGGTTAATGCGCCAGACTGCAAAGCCATTTGAACTGCAAAGTCCGGTGGTTCAAGCTCACCAGTTGCTCCATGGAAAACCTATACAGGGTCGCTATGGGTCAGAATCGACTCGACGGCACTTAACATACAATAATGGGCTAAGGAAGGAGCCCTAGTGGCGTAGTGATGAAACATGTGTCTGCTAACAGAATGGTGGTGGTTTGAACTCATCAACTGCTCCTTGGAAAGCTTTAGCAGTCTGCTTTTATAAAAATTACTCATAATAACCATTGCCTTCAAGTCAATACGATTCATAGTATCCCTGAAGGACACAGTAGGATTGCCCAAGGCTGTAATTCTACATAAGGAGTCCTGGTGGGGCACTGGAGGAAAAACAGAGACATTCTAACACAAAGATCAGTGATTCAAACCCACCAGTTGCTTCTTGGTAACACTGTTCAGGGTTGTTATGAGTCAGAAGTGACTCGACGGCACTTAACAACAATCTTATATAAAGTTCTAACACTGTCCTAGAGGTCACTATGAGTCAGAATTGATCCAGCTGCAGTTGAGTTTGTTTCTTTATGGTCTACGTATGTCTTTTTTCTATGAGGAACAGTATGAGCACAGACGTCAATTGACTTCAGGGCCAAGCTCCTCTTCTGTAAAACAGACCAGCCATACTCTTGAATTCCCCAACACGTGTGTGAATGGAAGAAATCTGAGGAATTTCCCTCTTAGGTCTGACTTCCTTACCTTTTCTAGGCCATAAAAAGAGACTTTTCTATAAGAGTTATGAGCAAGGCAGAACTTGAAAACAATTTTGTTTGATGAGAGTGGTTTAAACTTTAAATGTAACTGACTAGATGGGATGGGATTGGAATCACTGGGCACACCTCAGGGCAGTACTTACACATTTAGAGCGCTTACCAGGCCTGGTGGCTTCATAGGATAAGCACTGGACTGCGAATCACAAGTTCGGAAGTTCGAGTCCACCAGCTGCTCTGCAGGAGAAAGATGAGGCTTTCTGCTCCCCTAAACATTGATAGCCTTGGAAACCCTATATAGGATAACTAGGAGTCGAAACTAACTCGACAGCACTTAACAACAATAAACATCCACGCTTGTTAAGTAGCCCTGGTGATGCAACAATTAAGCTCTCACCTGCCAACAAAATGGTTGGCAATTTGTACACACACATAGCCAGTCCAAGTTAGACAAAGATCTGGTACGATGCTCCTATAAAAATTACAGCCCAAACAATCCTATGTGGGCAATTTTATTATATCACATGGGATCCATAACACCCAATAATAACCAAGCTCGTTAATTCGTTTAGTCTCTCACAATGAGATAGGTGGTATTATCACTCCCATTCTACAGATGAAGAAACTAAGGCACAGTTGAGCAATTTACCCAATGGCACACAGCTGTGGAGGCAAATCTGGGGCTTGAAGTCAAGCAGGCTGTTTCCTGAATTGAGGCATATACCTGCTGTATGGAGTCCTGGTGTGGCACTGTGGGTTAATGTGCCAGACCAGCAAGACTAGGGGGAATCTGCAGCAGTTCTAGAATATGAAATGGGTGCACATTCTTGAGAGTGTCCTGATAATCAGATACAACCAAAAGATAAAAGGGGTTAATTATGGCCAGGTAGTAACCCTGAGAACAGCCTTCAGACATCACTAGTGTAACTTGCTGGTTGGTTATGTGCCATGTTGTTGGTTGTGACTCGCAGTGACCCTGTATAGGGTTTCCAAGGCTGGAAATCTTAACATCTTTCTCCCGTGGAATGGCTGGTAGTTTCCAACTGCTGACCTTGAGGCTAGCAGCCCAACTAGTGTCCAGTACGCTACCAGAAGATTCCAACTGCTGACCTTGAAGCTAGCAGCCCAACTAGTATCCACTATGCTACCAGAGAAGCTAGGCATGTCGATTCCTATCTCCCTGTCCCTTGTCTCCTAAGGGAAGCTGGCCAGGCACATCCCCTGCTGAAGGAACATCCCTCAACTGCCCAATTATTTACCACTTGGCCTTCTCAGTTGTCTCTCAGTTCCACGTCACCCAATCCATAGCTGGTCAGGGACCTACAATATTTCCAGGTAAGAAATGATGGGACTCATCACATTCTCAGCTTGGGAGTCTGATTTGGGAAATGCAGAGACAGTGAAGCTGTGAGCTCCACTGGGGGCTGATCCAGGAAGAATCTGGAGGTGGTTAAAACTGTGCTAGGTTAGACAAAGAGAAACTGACATGGCAGAAGAGCTATAATGTAGGAAAAGAATACTTGTAGAGTGGAGGGCTAGAAGTGACCCAGAGGAGTTGATTCTAGGCAAAGGTGAAATAGTATTTGTCCTTACCTTCACTAAGGATCATCTGGAGAGCACTGAATTAACACACTCCCCAGATTCTATTTAAATAGTATAGAGTGGGACCCAGGCACTTAGCAGCCTGACAGATTTCCTCAGGTGAATCTAAGGTAAAGCCATGAGGAAGACCCACTGACATTCAGCGTTGGTTTCCTGAGGTCCCTGCTGCTTTGGTAGACACTTCTGGATGGTTAGTCGATAGAACACCCCCCACCCTCCCCCACCCCCGCTTTCTTGCTAACAGAATCCTGATTTCGTACAGGAATTGGGCAGCAATATAGTCAAGGAAGATAGGCCTCACTGATCCAAGCTCATTTGGGCAGGTGACCCTGTTCTGACCAATGACATGTTTGGAGGGGGATTATTCTGCCAAAGGGTCTCATTTAAAAAGAGAGAGAGAAGCTGGACAAATGCCCCCTCACTCTTTCCTGCATGTGAAAGTTGTGATGGCTAATGTGAGGCCTAGAGCTTCAGGAATCATTTTGTGATTATGAGAAAGAGGACTACAGAGAAGCTGACCGCTGCTGAATTAACCAACCCAGGAACCATGTCCCTCCAGATAGCCTGTTACTATGTGCTTACGAAAGGAGCCCTGGTGGCATAGTGGGTTATGCAGTGGGCTGCTAACGGCAAGGTCAGCAGTTCGGGCGTAGTGGTTACGAATCGGGCTGCGAACCTTAAGGTCAGCGGTTCGAAACTACCAGCCGCTCCGCGGGAGAAAGATGAGGCTTTCTACTCCCGTAAAGATTTACACCCTCGGAAACCCTGTACAGGGTCGCTATGGGTCGGATCTGACTCGATGGCACTTAACAACAACAACAGTATGTATATTGGGTGTTTAAAAAACAGCCAAAAGACAGCAAAAGCTAGTGCGCTCTTTGTCTACAGACTGCAGGCCCAGCTTGTGCTGACTATAGTAAAATATTCATGTATGATTGTTCCAAGTGTTTTCAACTGGGACCTGTTCAAAGTTACTCAAAAAAGCTTGCTGATTGCCTTTCACCTCTTCACTGGTATCTCTATTATTGGACTTCATTACTTCTCTTTTCCCTTCTCTCCAACCCTCCAGCAATGGGACTTGAGAAGAGAGAACTAGAGCCGCCCCTTCACACACACACATATGACCCAAACACTCTGAAATGACAGCAGATTTTCACATTTGGATTTTGGGGCAGAGATAGTCCTTTCACAGCAGCTGCTCTTCTCATCTGCCTGGCTGTATCTCCAAAATAGGATTCCTTTCTCATACTGTCCTGTTCCTCTCCATCCATCCAAGTGGTCCCCAAGGAAAGAGCCCTTATTGCTTCCTTCCCATGCCTCTCCCGCCAAGACCTCTGCTCAGGATCCACACGAGGAGGTGTGTACCTCCCTCTTGAGGCATCTGTCACTCTCAGCAGAAACCACACTTGGCTTTCATCGATCATCCCAGGCTACTTCCACTGCTGAAACCGCTCAGCATTGGCAAGGGACGACTGCTCTGCTACTCAGACAAAGAACACTGCAGGTGTGAATGGTTTATACAGACTTTATTTTTCACCTGTTGAGGTGAGCACATGAAGGTGTGGGCAGGCCAGATTCTGCAAGAGGCCACATCACTGGTGCCCTGCCCTGGTTTACAGACACAGACCATGAGACGTTGTGATGAGGGAAAGGAATCCTGTCCTACCACAGACTGCTATGGGATTCTCACAATGATACATTTGTCTTTGATTCTACTTACACCATGGAGTGTAGAGAGGGTACATTTCATACACTAAAAATATATACTTTGGAATCTCTAAAACAAAAATATCTCTAGCTCTACATGAGACGCACTAGAAAGAACATAGAAAACAAGGGTAATGTACCAGCACCTCAAGTTGTCCCCTTCCGTGGGAAGGTTGCTCTGTTCTCCATCTGACATTGTTAGCTTAGAAGGGCAGCCATATCTAATCAGTCAGACAGACAGACAGACAGACACAGATAAACAGGAGGGAGGCTTATCATCCTGGATGGGTGAGTATGGGATTAAGAAGTGGAGAGGAGGATTTTGGCCTCTTTTCCAAAAGGAGTAATTGCACATTCAGTTTGGTACATCTGTTTCCAACAGTATTGCACATGTGAAAAACCTGCACGTTGGAGTCAACTGCAAACCTGCTGAGAGAAGCCTAAGCTCTGCTGGTTTGTGCTGGGCTCAGAAAGTGCCATGGGAAGGCTTTCTCTCTCTCTCTCTGAGAATATTAATGCCACCAGCTAGTAAAAAAGGGTTTGCAGCATTCCCTAATGGTGAAAGTGGAATAAGATTAAGGAAATACTATTCCTTTTCTTTTCAGAAGGATCAGAAAACAGCCCATTCCCTTTGAGGCTTGAACCACCTAAAAGGATTTCGCCTACAGACTAATCATTACACTTCCCAAATTTTCCTATCGAAAAGCTTCACAAAATACACCCTCCTTTTCACACATCAAGCAGTAATGTAGTTGCTTCATACCTCCTTTGGCTATGAAAAGTTCCCTCCTTTCTGGTGAAGAGATGGTAACTGTTCATTATCTGTAATTAATGTAGGAGACCAAGGGCACCAGGAACCATAAAGAACAGATTTCGTAGAAAAACAATCATTTCCATTTGGTTATTTTGGCTCCTTGGTTCCTCTCCCTAAGTAAGGAAAATAACCAGAAATTTCTCCTTTCTGAGAAGCCCCAGAGCCATCCAAGTTTTTCATTGCTCTGGTCACCTTTAACCAAATAAGAGTTTTTAGGGCCTCTTACCAATAATAACTTCTCCCCTGCAAGGAGAATTTGAAATATTGAGGAAAGGTAGAAAGGAAAGGAGTGAAACGTGCTTCAAAAGAAGAGACAGTAAAAAGGAAGGAACTTAGACAATGTCTTACTTGGACAGCCAGGACCTACGCATAGGGGAGCCCCGGTAAGTACAATCAAAAGAATGCCAAGAAGGCTGAGAACATTTGATGCCCCGAAGGTTCCTGAATGTCCTAATAAACTGTGGCATGGAAACCTGAGAAATCCAGACAAAATACAGTAACAGACTGGCAGAAATGACTGTTTAAAATTCTAGGAGGGGGTGTTAACTCCCTTGCACTGGAAGGAATTTAGAGAAGTGATTAAGTGGCAGAGAAAAAGAACTGGATAATGTTTCTGATGACTGTTTAAAGGAAATTCAGGGTCCCTGGAGCCTAGCCTTCGCTTATGTTACAGGAGAATGGAAGATTCAAAACACAGATGCTGAAAATGACAAAATATGCAGGGAGAATTTCTGAGTCTCTACTAAGAGGAACAGACTCCACGGCACATAACAACAACAACAACAACTAAGAGGCAAGACTGGATTGTTAGGGAAAAAAATAAAACAGAATAGGGAATTGGCTTTTCTCATCAGCCACAAAACGCACATTCCCCAAACCAGAGACCCCTTGAAAGTCATGGTCATCATAGCCTGAGGTATCAATCAAGCCTGGGATTAGTACAGACCAGACTTCTGTCAAACATTTATGGCTAATTTAAAATCCAGTCACACCCCTGACAAAGGAAAGAGCCACTACTCACACTGTCTTGTGGAGTATATGAATTACTATCCCTAGAGCCAAGTTTCTATGAATAAGGAAATAGGGATAGGAACTGTATGTGGTCCAGATCACATGTCCTGACAATCCTGTCACCAGAAGCTTCAAATACCAGCGATACAGCCACAAAGAGCCAGCCTGCATCTTATGCAATCTAACAGATTTGGCAATTTCACAGCATATTTTTGCTGGTCTTCCCCTTCTCTCTGTATCAGCCCTTCCTTCATGGACCAGGAAGGAACTCACTCACTTAGCAGCTTCACTGTTTTCTCCTGAGAACCAACATTTCACTGAGCATCACTTTCTAAAATCCCTGACACCCTTCCCTTCCTCCTCCACACCACTAGCCCATGAGGGCATTGCTCTACTGATACTAAAATTATTCTGAAATTGTCTTTTGTTGTAAAAGAAGCACACCAGTTATCTGATCCAAGCAGATCAGGACAGAGAAATCATCTACCTGCCTACCTGCCATGACTTCTACCCCCAAATCAGTTTTTGTGGGTTGTTTTTTTTTTTTTTAAGGACAAAATCTATCCTACCAAAGAAATCTGAGCTGGAAATCCCCTCAAAAAGAGAGTGACATATTTTTGAGTCACCCACAGCTAGGTGCATAATAACAGTGGTGATGCAATCTTAATGGATAAAGTCTCATTTATTAATAAACATACATGCATACACACACACACATACACACACTGCAGTTTCACCTCCACTCCCTGTTTCCGACCCCAAACACTACACTGTCCATGATGCTCTCCAGACAGAGACCTGAGCGAGGAAGCAGCCAAGCTGGGGTTGAGTGTTTGATGGGTGCTAAGAAAGAGAAGAGAGTTCAGAGTAGAAAATGGTTCCTACCACTGAGATCTAGCAAAACTGAAGCCGTTAACATTGGAGAAAAATGGCCTAAAAGCGTTGGCACAATCTTTACAGTAGCTAGCATTCTTAAGGTGCAGTCACCCGAGAAGCTCTGGCTAGGGAAGGGCTCAAAAGTGCATACGCAGTCCTGTAACTGCACTGCACAGAGTTAACAACTAACTCAATGTCCAATGAGAGGCATTTTTCTGAGAGATTGTTACCTGGGGTCACTGCAGTTGAAGTCTTCCCTGCTCTATTCCTTACAGTGCACTAAGACTAGGGGAACAGGTGAAGCCATCACCATCCTCCCTACAGAGTGGGTGGCAAGAAAATAGGGGAGGGACAAGATAGGGAAGAAAGGGGGATGTTCTCAGGGAACAAAAATGATGAAAAAGGAAGCACACTGAAGGAAGCAGCCACCAAGAGAGACGGGGGAAAATCGGTAAGAAAGTTTTACCCACTGATAGGTCACCTTTGAATTTTCAGAACTAGGTAGGTAAATGGGTAGAATATTATACTTTTATCCTCAAGTGACTAACTACAAAATCTTTGCATACAAAGACTAATGATTATATAGTTTAAAGAAAGAAGTGTGCCTGAGACTGTCCCTAAAACAGCCTTGTGTCTAGAAGTCAGACAAACCTGGAGCAATAACCAAAGTTCAAGGAGATATAATTTTAATACTTAGAGGCATCATGACGTTCGGGCAACCAGAACCAATAAAACCACACAGACTGACTGTTTACAGCAGGCATCTGTTCTGAGTGGCTGGTGTCTGTCCTGTACATCAATTGTTAAATATCCTGAAAATCATCACTGTATTAAAATAATTGGAGCTCTAAGAGATAGGGAAATCAGAAAGAAATGCAGGATTCCTTCAACATCACAGGCCTTTAGAGTAAGACTAGAATACATTAATGTATTTTAAGAATCTAAGAAATGCAGAGCTTAATTGATATAGCCAACTGTGGAGAGATTGTTTTCCTTCATGAGGAGAAGGGAAAATGAATCATGTATAACAAGAAGTCAGGATCACCCCATTCTAAGGCATTGATCTAGCACTAAAGCTATAGGTCCAGTATGTCCTATCAGCATCACAGACTAGGGTCCAGCCACAGACAAGGGCTTCAGGCAATTAATCTGATGAAGAACATCTCAGCACATTGCAAAGTTCATTAAAAAAAAAAAACTACTGGGAAAGGAAATTTCAAAATTATTTGAGGGATATGCATCTTTAGCTCTGGAGAGATCTAGAATTATGTATAGATATTAAGTTAATCAAATGTACAGTATTAATATCTTGGGCTAGAAATTATATGAGTATATTTGCTATTTTAGTTACCATTTTAAAGAAATTCTGGCATGTTAGATTAATCATGTAATTCTGATTTTGAAATGTATAACTGGATAATTAATTTATAATTGCAATGTAAAAATTATAAATTATGATTTTAAGTTGAAATCTTACTAAGTTTATACATGAGAGCAAGCAAGAGAACTAGATTTTACCACCTTTTATAAGTTCACGTGTCGATTGATAGACTTAACTCAGACAATCTCAGAATCTTAAAAAAGAAAATCACATAAATTTATCAGATTACTTTAAACTGTCTAAAGACATTAAATGCTAAAATTTGGTAGACAACCAAATAGAACAATGAGATTCAGAGGTTAAATTTAAAAGCTTTAAGAAATCAGTATTTGGGGAGTTTGTAACTTTTATTAATTCAATATAAATTTTTAAAACTAAATCTCCAGATAATTTTTTTCTATTGTAAATACAAATCTATACGTAAGGATAGCAAAATGTTCCCTAATGTAGGGGTTCAGGGAAACGTCCCCTTTTTCCAGATGCAAAGGCCATAAGAGAAGGCCCATAGAAGGAAGACAGGGAGGGAGGAGTTGATTAAAAACAAAACATTGGATAAGGAGGGGGTGGAGTACCAGTGGAGTCCCTGAGTGGTGCAAAAGGGTAATGCAGTCAGCTGCTTGCTAACTAAAACATTGGAAGTTCAAGTCCACTGAGAGGTACCTCAGAGGCCCAGTCCTAAAAATCAGCCATTAAAAACCCTATGAAGCACAGTTGTACTCCGACACACACAGGGTCTCCATGAGCAGAACCGACTCAACGGCAACTGGTTTGGGGCGCTGGTGAGCAGACATACAACAACACTCTTCATCTATTCCAGACAAGCACAACGGGGGAACGTCCCACTGTAAGCAAAGACTTTCCAGGATGGAAAACTACTGGGATGGGATACCTTGGGTGCCAATGTGCTTGCTAGTCACTCTGTGTGCACAAGGGAACGGAAGGTCTAATCTCACTGAAGCCCAAACCCTTGACATCCATTGTAATATGGAAGAGAAAAAATACAATATAAGTATAGTTTTAAACTAAGTATCAAAATTAATTTCACCACTTACAATTCATTTCCCAGTGTGGCTTTTTACATCTGAGAGCCAGAACATTTGTCAAGCAACAGAAATCCATGATGATGAAGAAACCACATGGCTGAAAGTGGTTTTGGTCCACTGAGCTGAAAATGGTTTACTACTAAGGCAGCTAAGGAGACATTACAGAAGCACTTGGATCTCTCCAGGAATGGAATCAGAAAGTATCCTCAAGGGACAGCAGCAAGACATCAAATGATCCCACAAAACAGGCCCCCCAAAATTCCTCATCTCGCAAAATTCCTACTCACAAGCAACTATTATCAAACCTGTACCAAATATCTAGAAAGCAAACACTATCACAAATCTTCAGGTTAGAGTCCTTTTTGGTGTCTAAACTAATTCCTTTTATAACAATTTAAGCTCGTTCTCGTACTCTATCCTCAATGAAAACAGAGAGAAGGTTCTCATTCCCATTTATCATGATTGATTTTCCCCTGAGCCTATTTCTATCTACACTAAACAGCCCCAATGATCCTCTCAGCTCTCTCATCTTCCAAGGTTCTTGCTGAGTTATGCAGGCGGCTGCTAGGGAACGATGAAGACGAACTTGGGTCATAGCCATCTTTCCAGCTGCAATGGTGAGAGCTGCCAATGCCCGGATTACGGACTCACCTAGTAACAGCCTGTCCTGATCACCTCTGGGTCTGACCAGCTTGTCACAGGGCAGGCAGTCAAACCAAGGCCCAGGGCTGCCTAGGAGTCTGCAGATGCTAACAGGTCTGGCGTGCCTTCTCTTTTCTTTCAGATCCCCTCACACTCCCTGATCCCATCTTTTAGGAAGGGACCCCACTAAAGGAATCCTCAGTGGCAGAATGGATCCATATGGCATGACAGCCCTGCAGAGAGTTTCGGAGAAAATGTCTGGAAAATGGGAAGCTGGGTGGCAGTTCTGCAGAGAAAGAGGAGGAAGAGGAGAAGTACCAACAGGAGGTGGTCTTCTGTTTCCATGTTCACACCTGGTGAGTGGCTGCTGGTATCAGGGTAGCTGAATGCCCTCCAATGCACACCTAGAATAACTGAATGCTTCAGCATGGCTTTGACATGACCAAGGACAGGGTCAGACCTGGCCTTGCTTCTTCTCTGAGAGACTCGCCATCTTCACTGTAGCCAGAACTTCCCTGAGGCACTCATGGCCCAAATCTTCCATCCCAGCAAAGACTCTTAGTTGAAGAGACTGAATAAAAGTGTTACAATTAGACAAAAAGGGAACACATGATTCATTCCTGCTTTTAACACAATCCTTTGAAGATGTCACCACAATTTGGATCTGGCTATATTTTAAGTTCATTTACAAGTAGACTAGTTCTCAACTAAAAATAACCCTGTGTGTTATACACTTCGACAGCTGCCTGGATTTTCCTCTGAAGGAAACAAGATTCTATAGTTCCCTCATAAACCAGCACAGATTTATTTTAACCCATTCGATGAAGAAATAACCCACCCTTACAACCCACTGGTGGCTCTGCCTTTTCAAAACACTTCAGTTTCTCCTCAGAGCAGCCTTATGAGTGAGGCAGTTCATTATTGGTATCCCTGCTTTACAGTTGAGTAAACTGAGTGTCACTAATAGTGGCCTGCCAGGTTATATATGGAGTCCTGGTGTGGGGTTGCAGGATCAGCACTGAACTGCTAACCACAAGGTCAGTGGTTCAAACTCACCAGCTGTTCCTTGGAAACCCTACACAGGGTCGCCATGAATTGGAACCAACTCGATGGCACTTAACAACAACAATAACAACAAAGGTTATAATGGAATTCATAGCTAGATCAGATCTTGATTCCTAGTCTATTGCTTTTTTTGTTTGTTTGTTAACTTGAAAAGTTGTCTGTAACAGGGTTTCAGATTTTGCCTTCAATTACCTAATAAGTTGACTTAAACTGAAACCGTGCCTGAATTAACTTATTCCAGTAATTTGGATTCGGCCCAACTCAATGTAAGCAAAGATACCAAAAGTCCTTCATTTTCTTTATGAATCTGATTAAAATTAAGTTTATACTATTGGAACATGACATACAGAATTTAGTTTCCAAACTAAGAAAGCAGTTACAATTTAATGTTTCAAAATCCTTGCTTGGCAATAATTCCTATTATGGAACAAGTTAAAGTCTACATCAATATTATACACACTACTCAAATATTTTAGCAAGATTCCAGTTTGTATGGCTGCAAGAATCAGAGAACTGTCCTACAGATTTCAAAATGGAAACTAGGAGGAGGATCATGTTGTTGTTAGCTGCTGTCAAATCTGACTCATGGCAACTCTCTATATATCAGAGTAGAACTGTGCTCTATACAGTTTTCAGGGTTGGGACCTTTTGGAAGCAGATCGCCAGGCTTGTCTTCCGAGGAACCTTTGGGTGGGTTTGAATCACCAACCTCCTTTTGGCCACTTGTTGCTAAGTGCTGCTGAGTTGGTTCCGACTCATAGCGATCCTTTATAGGATTTCCGCACTGTGGTTGATAGGTTTGAATCACTGACTTTGTGATTCAAGCTGACCTTGTGGTCCAGTGTTTTATCCTATAGCGCTACACCAGGACTGCAGAAGTCAAGTCCTTAACTGTATGCACCACCCAGAGAGGATTATGGGAACGAAATCGATAAAGCAAACTTAGATCCTAAAACAATTCCATCTTAATTTGAGCCTGTTTAAATGAGCAAGCATCTCAAAGCAACCTGTCTTAGTCAACTCATTAGGCTTAGAGCTATTCCCATGGCGTTAGGCACAGTCCTGAAAGCTATGTATTAGACAACTTTGCTTTCACTACAACAAAAAACTATTTTGCCTTCAACATAACTGCCATTAAAAGCTAGAAGTAAGTAACAATCAACTCATACAGTTCTTCTTACCTCTTTTCTTTTGTATTTCCGGAATTCATACTGAGCGCTTTCCAGACTGTGGTTTTAGACATTTCATCAGAAATATTAATGTCAGAGGGGTCACATCTGAAACCAATATTTCGAACCGTTAATCGTCGGACATACAAATAAAGTACATATTTCAGTCTGTAATGACCACCACCCGACCAGAAGGGAAAAAATCAGTTCTGCAGGAGCCCAGCTAACAGCTCTCAGGATAGCTAGCTCCCAGAATGGCAAGAGGAAAGGTGGCCCATGGGATGGTACAAGGCTGCACTTGGGATCTCACCCCACCACAATGCCAGAATGTTTATATAATATCAAAGCACTAAACTCCTTGGCATTTTTTGCAAGTTTTACCTGAAATTGTTCTTGCCAGGACTACTTAATAACTTCCTGCTCTCTAAGGGGAACTTGTCTCCCCCCATTTCTAACATTTTCTCAGCCTCCTGGAAGAAAAGAAGACAGTATTATCGGCCCGTTCTCCTTCTTCCATCATAATTCCTCCTTAATTTTCTCTCACATTTAATGTAAGAGTAGAATTATGGCCTTTCATAAATATGACTCATTACAAAAAGAATCAACCAGATATGTGTACTTGTAGAAAAGTATTGAAAAAAATAATAATAATAATCTTTATTGGATTAAGCCTTTAGATCCAACTAATCATATATTGGAAATACAGGGGACAGAGAACATGTTAAGGGACACATTCAACAAGAATCCAAATGGTGGGAAATTCTATTGGTCAAAGAAGTCCAAAAACAACAAGAAAAAGACCTATGAAATTTAATTACCTACTTGTAATGTAAAAATTTACAGCTTCAGAAACCCTATACAGGGTCACTATAAGTCAGAACCAACTCCACAGCACATAACCACCACAACCATACATATATGTTTACATATGTATATATATATATTAAAAAATCCATTCTCTTTTATTCCATTTCTCCACCAACTTCTTGAAGCCCACATGTATACAGTTGTGTCTCCTTCATGAGAATGTAAGCTCCATGAAGTCAGGACTCTATCTTGTATCGTACTGTGTTCCCGGAACAATGACGAGAGCAGAATAGTCATTCAATAAATATTTGAAAAAGAAAGGAGTGAAGGAAGTAAGAAAGGAAGAGAGATAGGGAGGCAGATAGGAAGGAAATGAAAAGCAATTGCAATCTCACCAGACAGAGAGCGAGCCACAATAAACATTTTGATCTATTTTCTTCCAATCTTTTTTCTAACATACATATGTGTAAAACTGAGATTTTTTACTGAATATTCTATTTTCTATCTTATGTTTTTCACATAAAATGTCATGAATACTTTCATGTATCATTAGATAATCTTTAAATTTTGATTTTTAAATCGTTACATGATATATACCATTGTAATAGTCGAGGGGCTTCAACAAGTTCATTATTATCATCAAAAAATTCCATTATCTTTCCATTCCATTTTTCATAAACTTTTTGAAGGCCCCCCCCTTGTATTTACTCTAATTTCCCTTTTCTGTTATTGTTATTTTATAAACACCATTTTATAACCACATTGCTGGTTATAGCTTTAAAGTAAATCTAAAAATTATAGAGTGGCTAGGCCAAAGGACATTTTTAAGATTCTACTGCTAAACTGTTCTCTGAAAAGATTTAGTCAACTTCTCCTCCCACTTGCAGGGGATGAGAAAGCCCATTTCAATCACAGTCTTGCCAACACAAGTTATTTTTACTTTTAAACAATCTTTGCCAATTTGAAAAGTGAAAAACTCAAGTCTTGTTTATATTTTCATATTTTTTATATTAGTGGGAATGAACTTTTATCATAAGCTAACTAGCTGTTTGTATTTCTTCTTTTGTAAATTATCTAGTATTAAACTATTGTTCATTTTTATTGCATTATTATTTATTAATTTATAAAGATTATGCTTAAAGAACATTAACTTGTCTGGTATTTTAACTTTTTATTTATAAAGATTTTGGAAGCCTGAAACCTTTCAATTTTGTGTAGAAAACTGATCAATTTTCTAAGATTTCTCCCATTGCCTCTTCTATGTTTATAATCATTAAAACTGATTTAATAATACAAAGTTTTTTAAAAATTCAATGTATTAGAAAAAAATTTTTAAAATATATTTCAAAGGACATTAATTGGAGCATTAACTATCTTTGGAAACATTTCCCTGCTCATTCATTTCTTGTTCTTGCTCATTTTGCTTCCAATCTTCCATTCTTTGCATGTATAGGCCATTTACTGTGGGTCCATGATGTGGAGGGCAAAATGCCAAGTGCTGAGGGAAATGAAAAAGGACAAAAAGGGCTATGTAAAAAAAAAAAAAAAAAAAAAGTTCTATGCAAGTTATCATTGCACTATACAAACCACAACACCATCTGCAATTAGATATATAACAAATACTCTCTGAAAATAGTGGGTTTAATACACTTGTCCAGTGCGACCTTTTTGAAGGACATGAGCCATCAGATCTGATGATCAGTGTAGATTCTGTGTTTATATTCTAGGTATGAATCTGGTGAGTAGATTGTAGACAAAGAAAAAAACCCTGATCAAATCTAATAATGAAAGGCAGACAGGGACAAGAATCCTCATTCCATTCTCAACTGAGAACCTCTTTGGGGTGATCTTCCTAATTCCTAAATATAACCCTTGGGATCCCAGACATGCTGACTTTTTGTGTAGCCCTTCCTATGTTCTGTAATTTGAGGCTGCCTCAAAGTGTACAGTTGGTGCAAGAAGGAGTATGACCTCTTCCTCCTTGGCCTTCTTTTTGGCATCATCCAACTTCTTCTTTTTGCTTTCAGGCATGAGATCATCTAACCAGCTCAGCTCGCGCTTAGAGAAGCAGAGATCCATGACTTTTCTTACAAAGACTAAGGCCAAAACCTGAAGAAAAAAGAAAGAAAGAGGGTTAAAGTGGTACATTTCCTCCCTGGATTTAGAACAAAGTCTTATTTTCGTAGTAGACTAGAACATTCCAAGCAAAATCAAATTCATAATAATCATATTGTTGTTGTTTAGTGCCACTGAATTGGTTCTGATTCATAGAGACCCTGTATAGGATTTCCGAGGAGCAGCTGGTGAGTTTGAACCAGTGACTTTGCAGTTAGCAGTTCACTGTTTCACCTACAGCTCCACACCAGGACTCCAATAATCATAATTGTTGTTGTTGTTGTTAAGTGCCATCAAGTTGGTTCTGACCCATAGTAACCTTGTATAGGGTTTTCAAGGAGTGGCTGGTGGGTTTGAACTGCTGACTTTGAGGTTCAAACTGACCTTGCAGTCCAGCGCATTATCCTGCACCCTATCAGTACTAGCATAGTGGTTAACAATTGGGCTGCAAACCTCAAGGTTGGCAGTTCGAAACAACCAGCTGTTCTGCGGGAGAAAGATGAGGCTTTCTGCTCCCGTAAAGATTTACAGCCTTGGAAACCCTGTACAGGGTCGCTATGAGTCCGAACCAACTCCATGGCACATAACAACAATCATCATAATGGTGGTGGTTATGTGCGTGGAGTCGGTTCTGATTCATAGTGACCCCGTACAGGGTTTCTGAGGCTGTAAATCTTTCCGGAAGCAGAAAGCCTCATCTTTCCCCCATGGAGTGACTGGTCGATTCCAACTCCTGAGCTTGCAGTTAGCAGCCCAGCTTATAACCTACTACAATACCAGGACTCCTTAATAATCATAATTGTTGCCATTTATTAAAAGCCCACTTAGGTAAGTTAATATCATCACAACAACCCTGCAATTTAAATGCTAATTTAATTCCCTCAGTGAGATGAGAAACCCCTCATCTGCAAGAAGACCCTAACATTTGCCTTCCCTGGCCTGGGTTCAGCACTGGGGTGAAAAGTCTTTATACTTGTACTGCTCTGGTGAGGACTGTCATGCTTAACCATACCTTGTCATGGGATGAGGGGATCTTAAAGAACCATCTTCATTTTCTCTGTTCCTCTGCTTTTTTTTTTTTTTTTTTTTTCTCCCAAAACCTTGCTTTGTGCCTGCATCATACATTACTAGAGATTTTTTTTATCTCTGTCCTCTAGCCTGGCCTTATGTTTATTTTATAGATGAGGAAACTGAGGCCCAGTAAGAGGAGGTAACTTAAAACCTGACAGCTAACTTCTTCAATAGATGGAGCCTGTCTTCAGGACAGATTCACATTCAGGCTGTTTCAACTCGGCTCCACTTCCTTCTTATAAGGGTCACTTAGTCAAAGGGGAGCTAGGAATAACCACAGAATGACCTGTTCACCAGCTACATCTGGTGGCTGGACAAGGAATAAGGAAAATTAAGTCTATTAAATTCAATCATATTTCTCCCTAATTTTAACGAAGATTTTCCTAATAAATCCAAAATTTGTAGGATCCCTTTGAAGCAAACCCAGGAACTTGTTATTTCTTTAACCAAATACTCAGTTCCTGAACATGTCAGAATACTCAACTGTAGAGCCCTGCATGTATTGTGACCAAAATTGAGAAACCCATCAGTAAGGTGTGGAAGTGAGGAATTAAGAAACAAGAAATCCCCCTCCAACTTCCTCATTCTTTAATATTCTCCTAGTAAGATAGAGTTTCAAAAGAGGATGTGGAATGAGGGATATCATTGCTGACATCAGATGGAAAAAGCAGAGAATACCAGAAAGATGTTTACTTGTGCTATATTGACTATGCAAAGGCTTTCAATTGTGTGGATCATGACAAGCAATGGACAACATTGCGATGAACGAGTATTCTGAACACTTCATTGTGCTCATGAGAAACCTGTCCATAGACCAAGAGGCAGTTGTTTGAACAGAAAACAAGGGAACACTGAATGGTTTAAAATTAGGAAAAGTGTGTGCCAGGGGGTTGTGTTGTTCTTTAATTATACTTATTCAGTCTGTATGCTAAGCAAATAATCAGAGAAGCTGGATTGATTATATGAAGAAAAATGTGGCATCAAGATTGGAGGAAGACTCATTAACAACCTGTGATATGCAAATGATACAAACCTTGCTTGCTGAAAGCCAAGAGGACTTAAAATACTTATTGATAAAGATCAAAGAGCACAGCCTTCAGTATGGGTTACACCTCAATGTAAAGAATACAAAAATCCTCACTACTGGACGAATAAACAACATCCATATAAATGGAGAAAAGATTGAAATTGTCAATGACTTCATTTTACTTGGATCAACCATCAACACTCATGGGAAGCAGAAGTCAGGAAGTCAAATGACATATTGCATTGGGCAAATCTACTACACAAGACCTCTTTAAAGTGTTGAAGAGCAAAAGATGTCAGCTTGAGTACCAAGGTATACCTGACACAGCCAGGATATTTTCAATAACCTCAGATGCATGCGAAAACTAGACAGTGAGTAAGGAAGACGGTAGAAGAATTGATGCATTTGAGTTATGGTGCTGGAGGAGAACATTAAAAGTACCATGGACTGACAAAAGAACAGACATCTGTGTTGGAAGAAGTACAGCCAGAGTGCTCCTTGGAAGTCAGGATTGGCCAGACTTCATCTTTCATACTGTGGACATATTGTCAGGAGGGACCAGTCACTGGACATATTGTCAGGAGGGACCAGTCACTTTACCAAACACATGTTTGGTAAAGTGGAGTGTTGGAGAAAAAGAGTAAGCCCCCCCCCCCCAACGAGATGGACTGGCAAAGCGGCAGCATCAGTGGGCTCAGATGTGACAAGGACAGTGTTTCATTCTGTTGTGTATAGGATCACGATCAACTCGATGGCATCTAACAACAACAACAAGAAGACAAAGTTCCAAAAGTACCTACACAAACAACCATTATCCTCATTGTCATGTCTCTCTAGCGGTCTGATGATGACCACTTTCAAATAGTCCATTGATCTCTCAGAGATAAGCATCCTTCAGACACTAGTAAGTTAGAGCAAAAGGCCAGCATCCTCATGACACAGGTAAATTAGAGAGGAAGACATCAAGAATGTCATCACCACCTGAGGTTTTAAGAAACAGCTTGTCTGTCACCTATTGGACCACACACAGTTCAGCTTCCCTGGTCCCCTTTTCAAAGCATTTGCTTCAGGTAGAAAAGAGACAAAGATGCCCCAGTCACTTTTTAATGTTTGTTCCCTCTATCCCAGCAGCTTAGAAAGTATATCTTCACCACTTTAGGCACTTCTGATTGCCATGAATCGTCAATTGATACTAAGCTGTTTTTAAGTACTATGCAACTTATTACAAACATGAAGAATTTTCTCCATGTCAGATTCACTAAGAAAAATAATCTGGTAGCTTTGAAAAATAAATATGGCAAATTGCTGCATGTCTACATCCCAACCTCCAGGTCCCAAAGAAAATGCTGCTGTTAATAAGCTGCAAAGACAAAATATAATAATCAAAACTCTCACCATCATTGGAAAGACAATGGCTGCTGGTGAGGCCTTGATGACCCAAAGCAGGACAAGGCAGGTCAGCTGGATGAGGGTGAAGAGGTGCACTTTGCGTAGTGGCACATGACGCAGGTAGATGAAGTCTGGCTGGTGTTTTGCAGGCATCCCAAAGAGCTTCAGGCGGTCAAAGAACTGAAAGGGGGAGCCAACATGTGTTATTAGAAGGTTTCCTGGGTCAGAAGCCTGATTAGGCCCTTCACTTCCAGTCTATCACCTGCTCTGAGAGACAGTGACTTGTTTCCACTGAACACAAACAGAATTTCTCAGAGATCAATAATTTGGCCATGGCTGGTAAGTGGCGGAGTCAGTATTTTAATCCATTTTTTCTAATTCTAGGTTCCAAGTTCTTTCCCTAACTTGTACTGTGACCCGTGAGAAGAGTCTTTCTTAAAGAGTACTGAAAACAAAACAAGCCAATTGTATCTGTCTTCTTCTTACCAAAATCAAATGATCTTACTTGTTCTCTGAGGATTTGGGAGCTTTTCATTGATTATTTAGAGTGAAAAAGAACAAAAGAAACCTTGCAACATTCTGGATCTAAAAACTATGACTATGCTTATATTATAAAAGGAAAACAGTGACAAACAAGAGATTAAGTAAATTACTCAGGGTCATATTAGAAGTCAGTGTGTAAGAAGGAATGATGCTGGACATTCATAAACACAAAAAAGGACCAGTCACCAACAAGAGAGAAGCTAACTTCTCATATCATCTGAGGTCCTCAAAGTTATTAGTGACAGGCTCCTGATTGTCTCTGCTCCAGGGACTCAGGAGGAGGAAGGGGTTGTTGTATGACAGGAAGTGACATTTGTTTACCGGGAATAACTCCCACTGCTCCCCTAGTCTCTTTATCAATAAACTCCGAAGTCAAATCCTCTCTCTCTCTCTCTAGCCTGGCACTACAACTGGTACTGTCTCATTTGTTGGGAAGGAAGCCAATTTAGTTCTTGACTGACCTTTCAGATTCCAGTTTACTAGCACCTCGAAAGCACCTGGTTTCCTAAATGTCAACAATTTTCTGTTAAGTAAATAATGACTGGAACAACACCAGCAAGCCAGGTCACCCCAGGAATCTCTGTACCCTTGTGCTAACATGACTATATTTTGGCCATATTCAAAGCAGTGTATGAAATAGCTAGACTGGGAAACAGTTTCCCAAGAATGGTTTGTGCTACCCTTGGATAACCACACCTCCCGGCCTGGACAAGTGAGCTACTCGTGAGAATACACTGTCCTTGTTGAACCATACAATACCTGAATTCCCTGGAGTGAAGAGACCCCCATATAGAGGAAGACTCCATAGAGTACTGGCATCGGAATAAACTAGAGACAGAAGGGCGGAAGAAACAGAAATTAAATTTTACATCATGCATCACATACTTTAGACAATATAAAACTTTCCATCTCTAACAAAGTCACAAAATAGCTATATAAATGCATTTGTTTCTATTGCCTTTGAGTCACTGAGAAGTAGATGCAGAGAGAGAAGCTGACAATGATAAAAACCATTTCATCCTGAAATAATCACACTGAAAAGTATAACCTGGACCTGGTTAAACCACAGCCCTAACACCTTGCCCACTGGCTCTTTTTCCTCCATTGGGCCTGAAAAGACATAGAGAGACATCTGTCTTTTTACAGAACTGACACCTTTTTTATCTTTTGTAATCACACAATCAGCTCTTTGTGGATTTGATGTATTTTCACATACACTAAAATGGTTTCCTTGTTTACTGACCAGGGACTTGAGAAGTGGGAGGTTACCTTGTCCCAGAGGGAATCATCTGAGGGGAAATGCTAATAATATTATATTGCACTTGGCTAGATAGATATATAAATGCAGCACTTGAATATAACTTTTCAAATCCTTTCATTAGTCTGTTCTTACATAAATTTTCAGAGCAGCATCAGGAAGCTATGAAATGAGGTCTATAGAAGCAACACAAAGAAAGTCTCAGAACTGAAGACTAAGCTTGACTTGCTTTTTTTCAGAGGCTAAAGAATATTTCCGGAGTCCTGGTGTGGTGCTGTGGGTTAATGCACCAGACTGCAAGGTTGGCAGCTCAAGCTCACCAGCTGCTGCTCAGAAACCCTATACAGGGTCGCTATGGGTCAGAATAGATTTGACGGCACTTAACAACAACAACAACAAAGAATATTTCCAAACATAATTCCTCCCAAAATTAGAAAATCCCTGTTAGATTTTATATTGCTCCAGCTCTAGAGTGATCAGCCCTCGCAATTTGGTGAAATCCTTATTTGTAGAACTTTTTGTAGTGTCCTAAAAGAGTCTGAGATGGTTGCCAAAAAGTCAGGCAATACCCCACCACCATGCTTTCATGGTTACAATTCTGGAGGAACAGCAACTTTTGGTTTCTTCCACTTGGCACCATGACCTGAGGCGAGGAGATCAGGGCTGCATGCAGAGAATGGAGAGGTGACAAGGTTAAGTAGGAAGTACGGGGACAGGAAGGTAGTTCAATTTTTTTTAAATATCCCTCTCACCAAAGAAGACGGTTTGCAAAGCAAGCTACAGTGGTTGAAGAGTCACCAAAAAGAGGAATCCTTGGGCCCTGGAAATACACCCCTTTTCCCCAGGTGCAGGTCTTAGTCTCACAAAATAGTTTTGCTCATGTTCAAGATAGCTTTCATCTTTAAAAACAAAATTCCCACATCTCTTGGCAGACACTGCTCCTTTTTCTGTTCTTTTTTTCTGCTCATATACTCCTTACGTCTTCATATCCTATCCACTCTTCATCCCCTTGTAATCTGGCTTCTTCACTGTCAGTTCATTGAATCTGCTCTTGTCAAGTCACACTGGATCTCTATGTTGCCAACTCCAATGGCCTCTGTTTCATCTCTATCTTTCTAGATCACTTATAGCCAATCTCTCTGTGAAACAGCTACTCTCACTTCACTTCCCTGACACCACACCCTCTGTTTCCCTTATCAATCCTTCTGAGTCGAGTCGATCCATTCTCTAAGTATTAGAACTCCTCAGACTGATCTTCTCTCTTATCCCTCTCCCCTCTTATATCTACCTTTCTCCTTCAGCAATCTCAACTACTCCCTTGACTTTCAATATCACCCATATGTTGTTGACTCCCAAGTTCAAAGCTTTCCTATATCTTCTTTACTCAGATGTGTCCAGATAGCCAACTAAAAATCCAATCAAGCCTCACCCCTCACAAAATCACATCCTCCTTCATGCAGTTCTCTTGTCATGACATATGTTTTACACTCGACCCAGATGGTCAAGACAGGAACTTAGGAAACAGCCTTCATCTTTTCATTTTCTTCACCCCACTCTATATCCACTTAACTTCTCCCTACTACTACTACCTTCATAATCCCTACTATCCATCTTCCTTATCGTCTTGCACCTTTAATAGCTTAACTGGTCTCCCTACTTCTATTCTTCCCAAACCCTGAAAACTTACTCTTGAGACAGGAGGCAAGAGTGATCTTTTTTAAAAATACTAATTGGTTCATGACGCTCTCCTATGAAAATCCCTCAAAGGTACCTTTACTATGGTGGACCAGGTCCTCCATGACCCACCCCTGCCCACTATCTAATCTCATCTCATTGTGCTCTTGCTGTAACTAAACAGCCTTGAACCAAGTCAATTCTGACTCACAGCAAACTTATAAAACAGAGCAGAACTGCTTCATAGGGTTTCCAAGGCTATAAATCTTTATGGAAGCAGATGGCTTATCTTTCTCCTGTAGAGCAGCTGGTGGCTTTGAACAACCAACCTTTCAATCAGCAGTCCAATGCTTAATTCGCTGCACCACCAGGGCCCCTTTCCCTTGTGCCATGTGGCCTTGATATTTCCTAGAACACATGTACTCCTTTCTACCTCAGGGCCTGACTAGACTGCTTTTCTTTCATTACTTCATGTCCTTCCCTTCCATCCACAGTGTGGCTATCTCCATTTCTTCTGAAATGCCATCCCCTTAGAGAGACCCCCTTTGTTGCTGCCACTGTGCCAATCCATCTTGTTGGAGATCTCCCTCTTTTTTACTGCCCCTCCACTTTACCAAGCATGATGTTCTTTCTCCAGGGACTGGTCCCTTCTGATAGTATGTCTGAAGTATGAGAGACAATGTCTGGCCATCTTGGCTTCTAAGGAGCATTCTGGTTATACTTCTCCAACAGAGATTTATTTCTTTTTCTGGTAACCCATAGTACCTTTAATATTCTTCTCTAACACCATAACTCAAATGCATCAATTCTTTAGTCTTCCTTATTCATAGTGACCCCTATTCTCTATACCCAGGGAAAGTCCCTGGGAGATGCAAATGGTTAAGCTCTAGCCTACTAACTGAAAGGTTGACAGTTCAAACCCACCCAAAGATACCTTACACATTCCTGGTCATCTGTTTCTGAAAGGTCACAGCCTGTGGAGCACAGTTCTACCTGAAAACACAGGTCACCATGAGTTAAGTCTCCACATGACGGCAATTACTTTGGTTGGGCTTTGGCTACTATTTGTAGCCTCATAGAGTCCTACAGATTTCCTTTCTATTACTTATCACATTCTGTCATTACCACTGGACTGCTAGCCACAAAGGTAAATGTTCAAACCCACGAGTTGTTCCTTGGAAAGCTATTATGGGGTTGCTATGAGTTGAAGACAACTCAATGGCACTTAATAACAACAGCAAAAATTATCATGAGCTCTTGTGTGGCACTGTAGGATAAATACTGGACTGCTAAGGTTATGAATCAGGCTGTTAACCTCAAGGTCGGCAGTTCGAAACTACCAGCTGTTCTGTGGGAGAAAAATGAGGCTTTCTGCTCCCGTGAAGATTTACAGCCTTAGAAACCCTGTACAGGGTCGCTATGAGTCAGAACCGACTCCACAGCACATTACAACAGCCATGCTAACTACAGGTTGTCGGTTCAAACTCACCAGCCACTCTCAGAAACCCTATACAGGGTTGCTATGAGAACCAACTCAACGTCACACACAACAACAAAAACAAAATAAGTATCCCGTTTGTTTTTGTTAACTACTATTATCTGTCTTGCTCCACTAGAATAAACTTTTTGAGGACAGGGATTTCTGGTTTGGGTGTGTGTCTGTTTGTTGTATTACTAGCAACTAGAAGGATGCCTGGCACAAATCAGGCACTTGTTATTTGCTGAGCAAGTGAATTAATGATTACCTTTAAGACGGTCGTCATGAAGACTGAGCAACCCATCAGCACAAAGATCATAAGACCTGTCACTCTCTGCTCTCGGATGCCCAAGAACTTGGGCTGTTCTCCTGGAGCAGAGCACTCAGATTCCAGCTTGAGGCTATTCACATGTGTGATGGACAGGACAGTTGCAGCCACAAACCAGGGGAGCCCCATGATGGAGCAGACACCTAGCATGATGGCCACCATCAGCAGGTCCAGGTGATAGCCACAGCCTTTCTGTGGGGGGAAACAGAGCTCTGTTACCAGCAGTGCACTGACCACAGCAGAACATACAACCGTGAGTTAAGTGTTTCAGGCCCAAAGCAGGCAGGGGTGTATGAATAAGAAGGAAGGGTTCCTTCCAGGATCTCAAAAGAGATCAGGAGGGAACAGAAGAAAAAGGGACCCCTTAGTCCGTCCTATACGTGCCAATATTCATCATTATTTATCCAAGTGCCCTCAGATCTCACCCTGGGTCTTACACACTCAAAGACCCATCCTTCCCTGGCAGAGTAGCCACAGGCAAAGTCACATTTTGATCATTCTAGATAATACACACTACAGAAATTGGGAATAAGTGGCCTTACTGGGTTCCTACAGTCTTTGTGACATTTGGATATTTCATATTCTGAGCAAGTAGAGAATAAAAATGAAAGGCATGAAGTCTCTCATTTATAAATGTACTGGAATTAGCCCTGCCTCTCTACGATCCTTGGACTCTGAAAAGCTAAGGAGTAGACACCAATGGGAGGATACCTACGTCTAGATGACAGCAGCCTGAACGTCAGGAAAATAAGCTGTCGGGCTGTCTAACCCAGAGCCTGTATTGACGTAGGGATCACCAGGAATTCTGCCCACCCATCTTCCCTGCAACAAATGTGAGGTTGGCCCAGGACTGGTCAGTGTTTTGTTCTGTTCTACATAGGGTCGCTATGAGTCGATTCCAACTCGATGGCACCTAACAACAACAACAACCTTCCCCACAGGTTTCACTCATATAATTCTACTTTGTTCCACTTTAGTCGCCTCTCCAAACCCATCATTTATGGAGGAATGGAAATCTCTTCTGAACCCATTCCGTGACTGTTTTTATTAAGGTTCCACCATCCTGGTCTAGATGGGTTTATTGTTGTTACCTTGAGCTTGTGTTCCTTCCTGTTAATGATGACAGCTGTGATCTGCTGATCCATGAATATTAAGATTGTGCAGAGAAGAGCTGGGATAATTGCAGCTATCACAGTCCACCAGGGATTGGGGCCAATGGGACTAATAATCCACCCCCGATCATCCCTTGTTGGCTAAGGGAAACAAACAAACAAGGCTTTGTTGGAATATTTTAAATTAAATAAAATAAATCAAAGTGAATCATAGCATCTATATTTCTTTTCAGTCTTGAATGAGAATCTCTATACATGTGTGCACATATGTATACACAGACAGAAACTCATTAAAAGAAATCTATGACCTTGTTTTAAATCTCCTTTGACAGTCAATTCTCTATCATCAACTTCCTGTGAAATATTCATTATTCCTGTGCTTCCTTCACCTAGTCCCCAATTTGAACTTTATGCAAATAAGAAGCAACTTTATCTCAACATTATCCAAGACAAATATAAGTAACAACTAAATCCACTGTTAAAATATTTTCAAGATTCCCAAAGACGAATACAAATAGTTAAAATGGTTCTCCTCACTTCTCTCCTCCAGAAGTTATACAATGCATGTCTACAGCACAGAGTCCTAGCGTGGCTCTGCAGGATAAGCATTCAACCACAAGGTCAGTTTGACCTCAAGGTTGGTGGTCCAAACACACCAGGCACTCCTTGGAAACCCTACTGTTGTTGTTGTTAAGTGCCATCAAGTCAGTTCTGACCCATAGCGACCCTATATAGGGTATCCAAGGAGTACCTGGTAAGTCTGAACTGCCGACTTTGCAGTTCAAAGTGACTTTGCAGTCCAGTACATTAACCAATAGCACCACATCAGGACCCCTGGCAACCCTATACAGGGTCACTATGAGTTGGAACCAACTCAATGGCACTAACAACAACAGCACAGATCAAGGCAAAGTTGCACAGAATCTCTGGGCTTAGACTGAATTAGTTCAGAGGCCTTTTATCAGAGTGAAATCTTGGCCTCAGATACCAGTGACTTCAGAGAGGGGTCGGTCCCAAGACTGCTGAACTTGGGAACTTGTTTGATCCAGGACCCTTTCAAATGCTCCTACAATACTACAGTTCAGGGTGATCATGACATATCAGGTACTCTGGGTAAACAAAATTGACCCGTGGCCCAGGAGGATAAAAGACCAGTGATACAATTTGACCCAGAATTGACCAATACTCAGCAAACAAAGCAAAGTATGTTACACCTGAAGCATTCCATATTGGTCAGGACCCCAGGATTCAAAGACTTCAATAAAACAGCCAAGTCCGAAGTTATGCGGGATTATTTTCTAATATGTGCAGAATCTATGTTTCCTTAGTAACAATGTTTAAACGGTAATGACATTTTCAGGCCAACATAAAATTAAACAGGGAGCATTATTAACTCATTCGTAGTAGTACTAGCTTTCAGATTGAGGGTCTGTGTGGTTTAATAGGAAAGGGAAGAAGACAGAAAATGTCTTCTCTGCTTCCTGAAAGCAGGCGCTGTCATGAGCATTTTCTCTGACATTCTCCCGTTACTTTTCTTCTCTCTCCCATCTCCCAGATGTCTCCTTCCAGATGTCCCAGATCTCAGTGCCTTCTGACTATGCTAGGCCTACCCATCAGGTTATCTCACTAAGGGCTGCTTAATGCTCCCAAATTACCTATTTTTACATAAAATCCATTCTTCCTGTGTTGACCTCAACTAGATATTAGAAAGCAGATTGTGCTCAGTCACACAAAGGTGAGAATGACATATTCTCAGAGGCATTATATTTTCAAAGAGGGTGTTTGTTAACCCATAAATTTCCAAGTGGTGACATTTTAGCAAATTTAGCAAAACAAAATGTAAATTTGTCAGGCAATATGGAAAAAGATATTTTTAGCCAAGATTGCTACAAGGAGAGAGAGGGAAAGAACAGAGAGAGAAAAAAAGGGTAGGAAAAGGCTGTGTGTATGGGGCCATTTACAAGGCAGTGACTGCTTTTATTTAATCTCTCTTCTCCCCAGTTACCTAGGTCTCTTATTTTATGATTCTCAGCATCACCAAGTATCCCTGGTTTTCTTTCCTCTCCAATGCAGATCTTTGTAGGGACCCAAGGGACTGAGCTCAAGATTTTCCATCTTATCTGTTTATTCAATTCATGCTCCCAAATTGAAATATATTTGGAGTTTCTATGTACTGATCATTTGTTTTATTTTTAGTACAGATTTTAAAAACTAAGTGAAATTTAGTTTTAAAAACAATGAAATTAGGTTGAAGAGATTCAAAGATGCTGCTGCCAGCGGCCCCAGACACCAGATGTGGCCCCTCTTAATCCCATCCTGCAGTGGCCATAACCTTGAGGGAGTCCTCTAACTTTCCATCTGTCCCAGTGCTCTCATCTAGTTGATGCTCAATGAACGTGCCATTAACCAAACTTGTTCCAGGGACCCATATTAACACATAGCTGGCAATTTTTATGTAAATGTACACATTCCACTGTTTTAAATCTTAAAATATTCAAACAATAAGTGACATTATTAATAATAAACAATACTTTTCATTAAATTAAACAACCTTGGTTTTTCTGTTCTATGTTCAACCAAGATTGAAGAGTTTGCTTTTCTGAATAACAAGGCATAAATAGAAAAGGCTGTTTGGAAAACTGCCAAACTCTTATCAGGATTGTGATATGGAAAGGTCTTTGGAAGTAACATAGGGATCATGAGGGCTGTTTACCTTGAACACATTGGGAACTTGCAGCTTTGGTGATGGTACTCCAATCAAAAAATCAATTATTACCATTGTGAATATAGTGAGGAAAACTGCAAAGTCACTCACCATGGAGCGTACCTGGCATGAGAAAAAAATTAGAAAAATGTTTTAGCAAGATAGAAAAGAATTTAGGTTTGCAAAAGTTTTCAAACTCTTGAGAAGAACTGAAGCCAGCTAAATTGAAGAATTTCTACCAAGACCTAAGGGCACCTTGAGTCAAACCATATAAGAAAATTACACATAAAGAAAAAAGGGTCCACATATATAATCCTGTTCCTTGTAATAGATGTCTCTTGGTATTTCTCCTGGAAAAGAGGCTGCTCAGCCTCTAAACTGACGGTAGGCACAAAGACAGTAAATACAACTAACTGATAGTGAAGCCCTTGCTCTGCCTGCCCTGCTAATTTTCTTATTACAGATGCTCTTCAAGCCACAGCTCCCAAAGCCAACTCCAGCCTGATCAGAGAACATGTCCAGTAAGCACTACTGTGTCCTCTGACTGACCCCAGAACATTAAAACAAAAGTTCACCAGAAGTATGTGACAAGAGCAACTCAGACCAACTTTAGAAATTAGGAATCTGAATTGTGACTTATGAGCCAAGTCCTAACCCTGCCCCTCTTGAATAATGTATATGTTATTTCTTAGAAATCTTATGAATATGCATAACTTCCTGATTCCCCTAAAAACTTAAAAGTTTCCTGAATCTTTAGTTCAGGAAAAGAGTGCTGTCTTCTCACTTTTTACAAGTAATGAAACTTCGCTGAGTTGGCAAATCCCTTAAATCCAGTAACAGAATATTTTAATTTTATAGTTAATACATATTTAAATAAGAATATATTAATACACCCAAATCAATGACCATGAAGTGCATATGCAATTGCTGTTAAGTGCTGTGGAGTCGGTTCCAAACCACAGTGACCCGGTACAGGGTTTCCCAGGAGCAGCTGATGAGCTTGAACCGCTAACCTTGTGGTTCAAACTGACTTTGCAGTCCAGTGCATTAACCCACAGTGCCACACTAGGACTCCGTATATGCAATAGAGGAATATAAACCCTCTGATAAACTCTAATGTTAACCCACCAAAATGTCTCAAGAGTTCTGTTTGGGGCTTTTAGGCTCTACTTCTGAATATTTGGAAAGACGTTTTCTGAGACCAGACAAGGACCATCTGCACCAGACAAGAAACTTAGCTTCATCCTAATACACAGCAGCCAGTCCACCTGCACGTTCTGTTGACTCTACCTTCAGAACATACACAGAATCTGTGTACTTCTCACCACCTCCACTGCTCAAACCCACAGCAAAGTCACCATTCTCTCTTGCCTGGGTAACAGCAGCAGCCCTCCAAGCCTGCTTCGGTCCTCACTCTCTACAGTCTTCTTTAAACACAGTCTCTGGAATGATACATCAGAGCTTGCTTCTCCTCTACTCAAAAGCCAGAAATGGTTCCTCATTCTACCAGCATGTAAACTGGTGCCCATCATCTTTCTCATCCTGTCATCGACTGCTTTCCCCCTTTCCTCCCTCTGTGACAATTACACAAACCCCCTTCTGTTTCTTAAACATATCAAGTCAATCCTACTTCAGAGTCTTCATATTTAGTGTATGTAGTGACCGCTCTACCTGGAACACTGTTCCCCTAGGGAGCCTCCTGGGTAGCTCCTTCACCTTCTTCAGGTTCACGAAGTATCACCTTCTGTGTGAGCGCCTCTCTGACGACCCTATTGAAAACTGATTCCATTCTCGATCCTAGCACTTCCTGAACCCTTTTCCTGCTTTATTTTTCTCCTTATCACTATGCTTTATTTTTCTCCTAATCACTATGAAAAAAAGAAAAACTAGTGACAGACATCTATAATTTTAAGGGGTTTTTCTTACTCACAAAACCAAAATCTAACCATAAAAATAGCCTGACCCAAACTGCAAAAGTACTGAGTAGTTTCACCACAACTGCTCCAAAGCTTTGTATATTTCTCTTTTCAGTCAGAAAAGGGTGGTCAATAACAAAACCATTACTCTTAATTTAATTTTTTTAATGGTGGCCCTTCCTCAATTTTAACCTCAAGAGGTCTCACAGTTGCAAAAGGATACAGGGCCAAGTCTTCAGGAGTTACTTTTTTTAATACTAGCTCAGTAACTGTTAAGTACTCAGTCACCATAGAAACTTAAAGTCATTAAGAAAAAATATATTTAAGTTTCTGCACAATCTCCAGTCCTCAGGAGTGTTTCTTTTTCTTCTAATCCTTTATTAAGATTACTCGTGCTCCTCTAATTTGCAAACTGTTTATTAAATTATGAAACAATTATTATATTGTTTTATTGAGCTAATTCACAGTTTATTTGTAAACAACTGTGCCACTTGTTTTACTAAATGAAATGATTCCCCTATGTGCAGAGCTGGCTGCTCAGAATGAATCTTACGTTTCAAATTTTTTGGCTTTTGATTGTTTTTTTTAAATATCATCATTTTCCTAGAGATTCCCATCCAATTTAAGGCTTGCCCTCAGAGGGCTGTCCCACATTATAATTTAGTGTAGTTTTAGTAAACATAGTGTCTATCAACTGCCCAATGCTACTTTAACTAAATTTCCAACAGAGATAGAACAAAGCGTATCTTAGCTACATGCTGCTGCTGTCAGGTCCCACTGAATCAATTCCATTGAGTACAACAAAACAAAGCATTGCCCGGTTCTGCTTCATCCTCACAACTGTTATTACACTTGAGCCCATTGCTGCTGCCCCTGCGCCAATCCATCTCATTGGGGGCCTTCCTCTTTTTCACTAACCTTCCACTTAATTGAGCACCATGTCCTTCTCCAGGGACTGGTCCCTCCTGATAATATGTCCAAAGTATGAAAGACGAAGTCTGGCCATCCTGGCTTCTAAGGAGCATTCTGGCTGCTCTTCATTCAGCAAAGTCTTGTTCTTCTGGTCGTAGTCCATGGTACTTTCAATATTCTTCTCCAACACCATAACTCAAATGCAACAATTCTTCTACAGTCTTTATTCAGTATCCAGCTTTCACATGCTATTAGGTGATCAAAAATACCATGGCATGGGGCAGGCATACCTTCATCCTCAAACTGATATTTTTGCTCTTTAACAGTTTAAAGAGGTCTTGTGCAGCAGATTTGCCTAATGCAATATGTCATTTGATTTCTTGGCTGTTGCTTCTATGAGTGTGATTTTGGATCCAAGCAAAATGAAGTCTTTGGCAATTTTAATCTTTCTCCATTGATCATGATGTTACTTATTGGTCTAGTGGTGAGGATATTTTCCTTTACATAGAGGTGCAATCCAAACTGAAGGTCAAACTGAAGGCTGTGGTCTTATCTTAATCAAAATCTCACATGTACCTTCACTAAAACCATAACCTAATTTTGTTATCCTTTGAAACATGAGGTTTCCGGCTTCCCTCTCCAATTTTGGTAGTTCTAGGAATGTTACATATATCTTCTGAACATCTCCCATCCTCTGCCCCATGAAATCCATCTTAACCTTCACGAAGCCCAGTGGTCTTCTCTCCTCTGAATTCTTCAGCATTTACCTATCATTTTGGCATCCAACTATTCCTTATTCACTCATCATATGATAACTAATTGTTTCATGTGTCTTAGCTTCTTACCTGGTGTCATATGTTGTTGTAGTTAAGTGCTGTCAAGTTGGTTCTGACCCATAGGTGACCCATTCATTAGAGGGTGTCAGATACCAGGTTCTAAAATTGCACACCCCATAACACTTAACAGAGACCTGAGCAAGCAGTCAGATGTACTGAAGAAAGTAACTGTCACTTGCTAATTATTTGTCCAGATAGGAAATAAAAACCACGAAGTTATTGAATATGTGGTCCCTTAACTTCTGTGTAGGAATCCTAGTGGCACTGTAGGATCAGCACTGTACTGCGAACTGCAAGGTCAGCAGTTCAAACCCACCACCCACTCAATAGGAAAAACATGAAGCCTTCTGCTCTCATAAAGATCAATAGGCTTGGAAAGCCTTTACAGAGTCCCTAGAGTGAAGATCAACTCCATGACAGTGAGTCTTTAACAACTATGTGGGCTGAGGACTTGTCTGTGTGTACAAATATCTAATCAACAAAACCCCTCACCTATTCACATATCCTTCTCTGTGAATGCACCTAGTTGAGGCCTCACTTGCAAAAAACCACAGATCCTCCTGATCTGAGCTGCTTTTTAAAGCAATGGCCTCTTAAGTCACAACACAGTCAGCCTCTAATTCTGTCCAGCAAACTGGCAGAAGCCCTGATCACTATGCAAACAATACCATCTGCATCAGGGAAAGGCTCCAAACAGCTGTGCAAACCAAGTCCGGAGCATGCTGGCTGCTACTGTCAATGAGACTAGTGATTTCATAAGCTACTGCAAAAGTCATCAACTTTGAGGTTCCCTAAAGTAGAGTTCCGCTGGACTGCAAAGTCAGTTTGATCTGCAAGGTTGATGGTTCAAGCTCACCTTGAAAACCCTATACAAGGTCGCTATGGGTCGGAACCAACTCAACGGCACTTAATAACAACAACAACAAAGTAGAGGCCAGAAGTCCTGGTGTGGTGCTGCAGGTTAACATGTTGGACTGCAAGGTTGGTTTGAACCAGAAGGTCAGCAATTCAAGTTCACCAGCCACTCCTCGGAAACCCTATACAGAGTCGCTATGAGGTAGAACAGACTTGATGGCATTTAACACAACCAAAGTGTCTAAGAAAGGAGCCCTGGTAACATAGTGGGTTAGGTCAGTAGTTCGAATCTACTAGCACACCACAGAAGAAATCTGAGGTTTTTTTGGTCCTGGTATGGTGCTGTGGGTTAATGCGCCAGACTGCAACGCTGTTTGAATTGCAAGGTCAGTGGTTCAAGTTCACCAGCTGCTGCTCCTCGGAAACCCACAGGGTCACTATGGGTCAGAACTAACTCGACGGCACTTAACAACAATAAAGATTTACAGCCTTGGAAACCCTATACAGGATCACTGTGAGTCAGAACCTCTAACACCACCACCACAGTTTCTAATGAGTCCTGGCGTGGCACTATCGGATAAGCACTAGACTGCTAACTGAAAGGCTGGCATTTGAACCCACCAATCAGTCCTTGGAAACCCTATTCAGGATCACGGTGAGTAGGAACTGACACGACAGCACTCAACAATAACAACCAAGTGTCTAAGGCATCACTCCAACTGACCATATTCTGGAGCCAGCCAACTTCAGCTGTTACATGCTAAGTGTGCTAACGTTCTGGAAATGAAGCCTAACAGTATTCTGGAAGTAAGGATTACTAGCTTTTAGAGAGCACTAGTGTAGTGGTTACGAATCGGGCTGCGAACCACAAGGTCAGCAGTTCGAAACTACCAGCTGTTCCGCGAGAGAAAGATGAGGCGTTCTGCTCCCATAAAGATTTACAGCCTCGGAAACCCTGTACAGGGTCGCTATGAGTCGGAACCGACTCCACGGAAAACAACAACAACAACTGCTACCTTAGGAGCATGATGGCTCTCCAGGATAACCATGGGACTGTAGACCACAAGGTCAGTGGTGTGAGCTTTCCAGCCACTCCGCTGGACACAGATGAGGCTTTCTGCTCTCATAAAGTTTTTGTTTGTTTTTTTTATTGTGAACTGAGTGAAGGTTTACAAACAAGATCATCAGCTTTACATTCAACAAACCCTGAAAGACCAAATTTGTTTCATCGTTTGCAATCAAAAATGATTACATTCCCCTCCATGCAACAACAGTTATTATCCCGCTTCCTCCCTGTGGTTCCTATTGGCATTCCACCCACCTCTCTGTCCCTTCACAACTAACTTCGTCCCTAGAAAAATGCTGCTGCCCTTTTGATTTTGAATGATTGAGCATGCCTCACCAGTGCTAATGCCTCCTCCTATAAACCTATCCACTGCTTAGGTAAAAATTGGGCCATGAGGGTGAGTTCCACTCCACACCTGAAGGGTGGTTGAGAGCCATACTCTCAAGTTCCTCCAATCTCTTTCTTTTTCTTCTTTTTTGTAACTAAATAATTTTGAGTTTTATTTCACATTTTCTCCTGCTCTATCCAGAACCCACTAATGTGCTTCCTCAGGGCAACTGGCAGTGGTAGCTGGGCACCATCTAGTCCCTCTAGTCTCAGAGTCATGGAGATAGATGTTCACATGTTCCATTAGTTCACTGGCTAATTGATTCTAAGCCTCTTTTATTCTTATCACTCTCCTTTCTTCAGCACATGGAGAGACCAATAGCTGCATCTTAGACAACCACTCATGGGCTTTCAAAAGCCCCAAAGTTACTCACCCAAGCAGGATGTGAAACACTACCTTATGTTATGTCAATTGACCATGGTGTCCCCTGAGACTATGGTCCAGAGCCCTAGACCCATTAACTCACTGTCTTAGGATGCTGGATAATATCTAGGAAATTTTCATCATTTGTCCACAATTATTGTTGTGTTTGCATGTACAAATATCCTATTTCAAATTCTTCTATATTTGTTCCACAAAGATTTAAAGCCTCGGAAACCCTATACAGGGTCACTATGGGTCAGAACCAACTCGATGGAACTTACCATGTAACAACTACCATGTAAAACTCAAAAAATAGTGGCTGAGCAGCATAATGAGCATAGCTAATGTCATTAAACTGTACACATGAAGATTGTTGAAATGTCAAACACTTTGTTACATCAATTTTTATCACAATATTTAAAAAAAACAAGAATGAAAAAGATTTTCATAAATCTATGTTCCAAAATGGGGGCACGGGGAAGCTTTTAAGTATTAGCCCCTCATTCCAAACTATACATCTAGAAGAGAGGCAACAGACAGTGGACGAGAAAGCCACAGAGTGGCCCATCAAGACATCTGGAGCTCTCTATGGAGGCTGTGGAGTCCTGGTGTGGCGCTGTGGGTTAATGTGCTGGACTGCAAAGTCACTTTGTAGCTGCTCCTCAGAAACCCTATACAGGGCCACTATGGGTCGGAACCAGCTCAATGGCACTTAACAACAACACGGAGGTTGTATTGCATTAGGTAAATATGCCACACAAGACATCTTTAAAGTCCTCAAGAGCAAAGATGTCAGCTTGAGGGCTAAGGAGCACCTGACCTAAGCCATGGTATTTTCAACAGTCTCATATGCATGTGAAAGTTGGACAGTTATTAAGGAAGACAGTAGAAGAATTCATGGAGGAGAATACTAAAACTGCCCTGGACTGGTTGGAGAAAGTACAACCACAATGCTCCCAATAAGCCATGAAGGCAAGACTTCATCTCTCATGCTTCAGACATGTTATCAGGAGGGACCAGTCCCTGGAGAGGACATCATGCTTGGTAAAGCAGAGGGTCAGCGAAAAAAAGGAACCCCCCCCCCACCCCCTGCCAGCTAGATGGACTGGCACAGTTGCATTAGCAACAGACTCAAAGCAGAGCTACAATTGTGAGGACAGCATAGGGTTTCCTATGGGTCAGAATCAACCCGATGGCACCTAACAACAACAAAACAACATGGAGGCTGAGGAAGGCTCTATTATGTTAGACTTCTAATGCAGAAGAAAACATGCTCAGCCAGCACTCTCTGCTTAAACATGAATTTGGATTACTCATGATGAGCTACCTACTTTGGTTGGGAAATAGTGACTCGTCTTGAACGTCTTTAAGGTGCTCGAGAGGATGAAAGTGGTGAAAAAGAGAATGCAAGACCAAAAGAGCACATCAGGAGTGTAGGGTCCATGATGGCCACATGCAGATCCCGTGAACTCTCCATGCATCTCCTGGCATTCCTGGAGGAACAAGCATTTTGGGTTATTTAAAACAGGCATAGAGAAATAAACAGCTGTTTTCCTGATTCCACCATACACTATCATCTGTGGTTGCTGAGTAATGCATATAGCCAGTTGTACCCTCTTGACCTCTAAGAAACTTGCAAGTACAGGCTCCTTCCATGTTTAATGGCTATTTATGGCTCTAAGTTATATTGAGAATGAAACCAAAACTTCCCTGAGAAAATACTACTTACAAGGTTCTGGAAGAGTCCTAGAAACTTTGTATTATTTTTATTAAAGAGGGCCTGCAAACTTAATATTCTTCAAGTCCCCCCTCAAAAAACCCTGGATCTACCCCTGCCCCGCTTAGTTTCATCCCCACATATCCTTAGTGTAGGGGCACTTGGCAGGGTGTGCATGGGAGAAAACAGGTTCCCTTCTGTTCCCTTTATAGGCAAGATACCTTTTGAAAGGGAAAAGAAAATCAGTAGGAATTTTGTTGTTGTTGTTGTAAATAAGCTTTATTCCTGACAACACCAGAGCTTGTCAAAGGGCTACCCTACTTCCACCTAGAAGTTCTTCTTAAACCCAATGGTCACAATGATAGGGTATCTGGCAGTTCCCAGACTTACACTAACAGTCAGGTTAGCCCAATGGATCTGCGTTGCCACGATGTCATGGTCCTTCCAGAACTGCAGAGTATGGTTATTCGGATTCTCTGGGGGAATACACCTGCAGCTGAGGGGAACAGAAGAAACACTCCTGAAGAAGCTAACCAGATGTTCAATGATTTTATCCAACACTAGGCTAAAAGACTCGGGCAGAGCCAGAGTTTTTCCTCCTGTCTCACTCCAGACCCCTAAGGTTGGGTCCTATCAGTTAAGGTCCATCTGTAGGTCCAACCACATTCCAGTTTTTCAATCTGTTATTTCTAAAGATACATACAAATCAGTGCATGGGTTTATGTTTAAATTGTGCTGACAACCAAGCCTGGAATCTGACATCCCCAGAATGACCCCTTGCTTAGTTTCTTCCCATGAAAATCAATCAATATAGTAAGACAGATGGACACTCAAAGAGGACTTCACCCCAACTCAGCTCTTAATAGCTTCCTCCAAACTCAATAATAGCTCTCTATACACCCTATCATGTTTCTGCTCTGAAAATTGGTGTCTCCTAGAATAATGATGCAAGTTCTTCTGGGCATTGCTGCCTTGTCTCCTGTGATACCTCACCTCACTAACTTGGCCATTTCCTGGCTGCTTGTGCTGGAGCCATACGTGTCAGCTATGTTAGTTTCCTCATGGAGCCCATACTTGCTTCTTCTGTCTCATAGTCCACCATGGTGCCTCCCAATTCTAGCATGTTCTATGCCTGAACTGGCTACCTGTATTACTGGCTGACACAACTATCTCTGCCAACTTTGTTTCATGTGCAAATTTAATTTAATCATCATACCTTCTGAGAGGCAGCATGATTATTAAGATTCACAGAATTCTAAACAAGTTATAATAATAGGAGGAAATCAACAAAATGAAAAGTAATAGGGAGGCTTTAAAGTACTAGATCCTATATTTAAGAAATTAATGCCACACATATGAATATAAAATCATTTCAAGAGCTGGAAAGTTCTAGTGTCACATCAACACCAGATGAACTAACAGTGAAATGCAACTATGAAAAATACCATCTTGTACTTTACTAACAAAGAATTGCAGTACTGTATCCATACCCAAAGTCTGTTTAATCCAGGGTTAGCCACTTATCTGTCATCTGCCCCTAAAATATAAACCTTGTAAGAGTAGATCCTTTGTCTGGCATGTTCACCACGACATTTCCAGAGTCTAATACAGTGTTTGGCACACAATAAGTGCTCAGTAAATACTTGTTAAATGAATGAATGATTAAAAGAAATAAAAGAATAAACCTTACTGAAATCAGGACTGATTAGCAATCCATTAGACATTGAAGATTATGCTCCCTAATGTTTTTTCTTTTACAGTAAAATAACAATTTTTAAATTATGACAAGTTTTTTATTAGTTCATATTTTTAATGGTTAATGGTATAGTGGTTACAAGTCGGGCTGCTACTCTCAAGGACAACAGTTTGAAACTACCAGTCACTCTGCAGAAGAAAAATGAGGTTTCTGCTCCTGTAAAGATGTACAGCCTCAGAAACTCTATGCATGGTTGCTATGAGTCAGACCCATGGCACATAGCCACCACCACCACCACCAGCACCAATGAATAAATAACGAGATAACAGTGCATTTGTGATTGATTGGCAGATGCCTCCAGTGTGTGTGTTCTCTCGTCTTGGGCAGTTTCAGATAGAAATTATTCACTTCCCACCCAAAACCTCCACATCAGAACTGTACAGCCAGAGAAGGGAGGAAACTTGATGTGCAGAGTTAAGGAAAGAGGACCATTGGTTATAATTTGGAGAATACTGCTCCAGAAGAAAAATGATTTCTAGGACCAGACTCTTATACATGGTTAAAAACACATCCAGGCACCATTATCTCCTTTCCAACTGATGCAAATTATGTTGAATACATGAAGAAAACAAATCCCTTGAATTGAAATGTAGGTAAGTAAATAGTTTCTAGACCTTTATGATACAGAATAAGAGACCCCTGAATCTACAAGGAGTTATTAATACATCTCTACTTACTGTTTATAAAGTCCTGGTGTAGCAATGTAAGACTGCTAACCAATATGTTGGCAGTTCAAACCTACCAGCTGCTCCTTAGAAACCCTATACCGGGTCACTATGAGTAGGAACCAACTTGGCAGCACACCACCACCAATAACAGCACATGCTTTCAGAGAAACAGAGTCCACTCAACTCATATGAGAATATGGTTATCCAGCATTTTATAAGCCCCTGCAGGAGATCTCTTTAGGGCCAAGACTTAACTTGACTTACAGTAAGCTTGAATGATTACCCCAAACATTAAAAAAAAAAAAAATCGGAGTATACATATTACCCATTCAATAAAAAGTTTTAAAAATTCAAATTTTCCCAATAACTAACTCAAAATCTCCCTGCTACAACTGCAGCCTCTTTTTGTTTCTATGTCTGAAACCAAGACTTGCTCTGTAAAGCACTTCTTGAGTTCCCTCTGGGTTTCTACTCTTAGTCTGTAGTCTCCATCATCATTCTTGATTGTTCTCCTCTGGCATACTTCCAAGTCTCCTCTCATCTTTATCTGAGTTCTGGTTCCTAGAGGGCCAAATTCCTTAGCAGAAGCTCCATGCACTGCCTGGAACACTACATCAACCATTAAACTTAGGTCCCTTGCTTATTTAAAAAAAAAAAAAAAAAAAAGACAAGCAAAAGCAGACTTACTAATAGAGGCTAAGGTGGTCCAGCTGGCTGTGCATGTGAATGGGGTAGGTCTCTGCCAGGTGGATAAGCTTTTCTATTGCTTCATAGATGAAAATAATGCAGATCAGGGAGGCAAACGCTTCTTCAGTGAAACGGGTAATGTAGCAGACAAGGGAACTGGCATCAGTTGCCACAAGGACAATACACAGGAAGGCAGTCCACAGTCCAATACAAGCTCGCAGAGAGAGGTATGAAAGAGCATAATCCCTGAAACAAAACCAAAACTCATCAGAAAGTATGGATGGATGAGATTAAGAGACACAGAGTCAGAAATGTGACTGCCTTATCTTCCATTATCCATATCCACATCACTACCCAGTTTATCACTAATTCTGACTGCATTGCATTCCAAATTGCTGCCCTGGGACAGCTGACACAAAGAGTTGCTTCACTGGTAGCATATGGAAAACAGAAGGAAGAAATGTTCCCATACACAATCTTTCTGTCATTACTGCCCAGGGTAGTTAAGATCTTATTCTTGCATTAATAGAGATGTTGTCCCTTCTTCCACATGCTCCTACTTCTAATAGAAAATGAATAAAGGCGATTACAAGAAAAATAGGGAAATCAGGACACTGCTGAGCCCCTACCACCAGGCTCAACTAGAATATGGTGTAAGAGTATTAGGCCAAATTAAAATAGACTCAGAATGAACATGGAAGAGTTTGAATTAGCTAAGGCAAGTTTTTTAAAAACAAAAAGTTAAAACTTGAATAATGGCTGAAGGGCACTGACAAAGTTCTTTATAAGAGATCTGCTCTTTTAGGTATGGGGCTATCTGGAGGCTGGACAATAGTCCAAATGATGTTCTTCCTTCAGATGTTTTATGATCCAGAATGATATTTGCCCACTTGTACTCACCTAGGACCCTGGCATTCAACACTGGCAGCACATTATCCACATCCAGTAAAGGGGTTTTTAGAAAAACAAATGTCTTACTTGCAGAATTTGAACAAAATCTTTTCAAACACAAGCACTGGTCCAGTACTTCCCAAGATGGTAAGAGCTTGCCCAGCAAACAAGGAGTAGGCAATCCCAGTCATGGAGGCTCCGAACAAGGACTCAATTGCACTCTGAAAAGAAAAAAAAAAGGGAGAAAAACAAACCCATCATTGAGTTTGTTAAGTCCGTCGGTAAAGAGTAATATTGGCTTATGTACATTCCTGACTTAGCTTTCATGTGTGCCTACACAGTCATCTGCTTGTATTTCATCTTAGCAAGAGCGATGTGTACACACTGTCTGATACTCCTGTAAACAGATACCACTTTCATAATCCAGGTACCCAGATCCATCCACATATGATTCCTCAACTAAGTTTTGCTCTACAGTGACTCAATTCAGTATTTAAAAATATATGCAAACCACAATAATACTGTTCATGTTAAAAGCTGCTATACAGAGTCACCTTACATCGTATTTTCAAATGACAACAATATATCTACTTTTTAATCCTTGGGCAATGGGAAAGCCTTCTGTGCAACCAGCTACTGAAATTGATATTCAAGCAGAAAGAGAGTCCCTTCTACTGAGAGAACCATGCTGCAGACTGCTGTGTGATGTGATAATTCAGGAGGAAGAATCTGATCCCTGTAGACCTAACAGTGGGGATTTTCTCCTCAGGGGCCTTGGCTGCCACTACAATATGTTAAGTCTTATCTTACTATGCGTCCTTCGGTGGCTTCTCCAAGCAGTCCCCCAAAGGTGATGACAGGTGACATGCAGGCACAATACAGGAACAGAAAGGAGGCCAAACACTGCAAACTGAGTGCATCCCGGTAGTCGCTCCAGTACCAGGGGGCCTTCCGTTTGATGTCCAGCACCAAGCCCCCAAACAGCCTGCAGAAACATGGCAGACAGGCCTCCAACACTGTCCCTCTTCCACAAAAGCGTTATTGACAACACACATTTGAAAATATGCTCTGTACTGAGGTAATACTTTGGTTTTAATTTGGCCCCAAGTTTAGGAGCTCTCTTTAGGGCCAGCAGCAGAGATCATATTTGTAACCATGAATTTGACTTACAGTAAACATGAATGATTATCCCAAGCATTAAAAAAAAAAAAAAAAATTGGGGTATACATATTAACCATTCAATAAAAAGTTCAAAAAAAATTAACATGAAAGCCAAGTATTGGCTTCAAATTTCAAATTCTGACGTGTTAAAAGAAAATGTACAAAAGCAACCCAAGTATTAAATTGTTAGTTTTATTATATTTTCTAGATAAAAAGTCCCTGTCACATGTACTTTCCTACTGTATTCATTAAGAAATTAGCATCATAATCCACTCATGCAGTTGACAAGTATTATTAGCAGGTACTTCATGCCAGGCCATGTGCCACGTACTAGAGATGCGGCAGTGAACAAGACAGACAGAGCCCTTGCTCTCCAGGACCAACAGTCTAGATAGAGCGGGAGACAAGCAGTGCTGTCAGGGGGCTCTGGTACTGTAGAAGAGCGAGGGCATTTGTTTCAGCAGAGCCTTGAGGATATACCAGGAATTAGCTAGATGAGGCAGAGTTAGCTAACATGGGTGGACCCCTAGAAATGAGAGTGCATGACAGCTTAGAGATACTGAAAGAAGACTAATATGGTTGGGTAATATTGTATGTGAGGAAAACACCAGTAGAAACGGCTGGAGAAACTGAGTCATGAAGGGCCGTATGAACTGTTTTAAGGAATTAAAACTTTATTATAGTAGCATGTCAAATCACTGAAAGATTGCAGACATGGGTGAGGCATAAATCAAGCATGTATTCTAGAAGGATCAGTCTGGTGGCAGTGTAATGATTGCAGCATAGAACAAGACTAATGGAGCATGGAATGGTGGACTGGGGAGAAGCGGATAAATTCAAGTAGTAGATAAACAGGGCTTGACGGCAGGCCTTTAGGGCTCTTTTCTACATCTCAAGGATGAGACAGATATGGAGAAAGTTATCCCACACCAAAGAGAAGGAGTAATCTTCCCAAATTGGGTCACACTTTTGTTAAAAGTGGAGTAATCATCAGGGTGAAAGTTTTCTCAGGTGAGGCTGGAGTGATGAAAGAGCCACTCAGTAGGCTACAAGACAAATGATCTGTTCTTTTATACAAATCAACGGCAGGGGTGGAAAGGTAGGAAGGATGTGATATAGAATGGGTACTGTCATGGATTGAATTGCATCTCCCCAAAATATGTGTCAACGTGACTGGGCCAGGACTCGCAGTGGTTTATCAGTTGTGTAGCAATGTAATCTGGTAGTTATGAAAGATATAATCATCTCCAGGATTCCAGCGTGAGATGTACCTCCCTTCTCAGGTCATGGTCCTGATCTGATGTAAGGGAAACTTCCCTGAGGTATAGCCGGCATCACCTTTTATCTTACAAAAGATAAAAGGAGAGTGAAAGGAGCAGAGACCAAGGGACCTCAGTCCACCAACAAAGAAGAGCTGGGAGCAAAGCACATCCTTTGGACTTGGCGTCTCTGCTCTAAGAACTTCCCAGACCCAGGGGAAGATTGATGCCAAGGCACATGAAGGTCCCCAAGGAACATGGGGCCCACAGATGCTAAAAGGAGACAAAGTCCTTTCCCCAGAGACAACAAAGTGAGAAAGCCTTCCCGTAGAGCTGGTACCCTAAATTTGGACTTCTAGCCTCCTAAACGGTGAGAGAATACATTTATATACCACTTGTTGTATAGCAGTACTAGATAACCAAGACAGGGCCATAATAACCAAATGTAAACCTGGATTGGGGCCTACATTGAACACGTGAACTCTAAAATGACGTTGTGTTACAAAGACAACCATGAAAAGTTTAATATGGACTGAGCATTCAAAAACTTAAAGAATGATTACTAATTTTGTTAGATTTGTTAATAGCATGATGACTTTTCTTTTTTAAAACTGTTCTTATCAAATAGAGATACATACTGAAGTATTTACAGGTAAAATGACATGGTGGTGGTGGTTTGGCTTAAAAATAACCTAGAAAACATAAACATAAAATAAAGAAAGAAGATTAGCAAAATGCTAGTAACTGTTCATGAGTGCAGGGGAGTTTATAATACCATTTTCTCTGCATTTTTTCATGTTTGGAAGCTTCTATACTAAAAAGGTGAAAATCAAAGTAAAAGAATTAAAGAAAAGAAATAGAGAAAACAAGATACTTTTATAAGAGAGCTTAGCCAATTCTCCCCTTCTCTCTTTCTAGAAGCCTGGAGGTGCATGGTGAGCCCTGAGGCCTGGCTCCCAGAAGAGGAGACCCAGACAGCAATTCTTGTCCATTCAAATGATCGAAGGGACAATGGGTGTACAGACGGATACAGGGCAGACACTGGACCCTCTTACCTACTTCTCCTGTGGTTTGGTGGATGTAGTTGAGATTCACCATTCCTCAGTTTGCAGCTTTAACATCATAATCTGGGTCTGAGTTTAGGGAACAGAAGCAGAACCAGCCACGTGGCCTGCTTACGTTTTAGTCCATCTGGAAATCCCAATTTAGGTAAAAGAGCTATCCACAGCTATCCTACTTCCGCCTCAAGGCTTGGGGGCAAGGCTCCAGTTAGTTATAAAGTGTCACTTTGTTCTTCTTTCTCCTTTGAGTAAATAGCTCATTAAGGACTCTGCAGGCAGCAGTGATTAATCTGGGGCAAGATTCAAGTGTTTCTGGGTTCTTAGCTGTTATAACATTTTATTACCATGTTAATATCGCTTCTTAACCACCAATAACCTTCTTCTGAAGGGCTATATTCTGGGCAGAGCATCTCTGCAATAATGAGTTCATAGTCCCCCTGCCCTACTGAGACAACAGAAGAGGCTGCCATGATTGTTCACCTCACTGAATGTAGAATGCATCTTCTGAAGCAAGTGTCTGAAAGTAACAGGCATAGTATTGATATGAAATGGATTTATGAGAAGCCTCAAACATAACACTTATGAGGATGGCACAGGACCAGACATGTTTCTTGCTGTTGTGCATAAGGCCGCTTGATGAGGCAGCTATAACCAATTAGACAGCACCTAACAATAATAACAACATCAAAAGGGAGGCTATCTATCTAATTATAGGGAGGGAAAAAAAGATCTGAGGCTCAATCAATAATGTAGCCATAAATTAATGAAATAATGACTGAATACTGCTTATGGAGCCAACCTCATACCTGGTTCATACATAAAATCAAGCCAGAATCACAGATTGATCTCAGACATCAGGCAGGGATTCTTCTTTCATATGAGCTTTTCTTTCCCTTTCTACACTGCCCTGGACATTACAATTCTAGGGGCCTGGAAACACACAGGGATATGAATTTAAGCTTGATGCAAGAAAGGACTTACCAGTGTAGAGGGTCACTAGGCTCTGGAGCATTGACTTAGGGAGCCCTTCTCTGAGGGTTTTAGGGACAGGCCATCCATCCATTTGTCTCATGTGCTTTGGAAGAGACCTGTTTAAAGTGTTTGGGGGGGGGGGGATGGGGGGGATCATCGAGATAGCTCCTTATTCTTTTTTTCCTTCAACACTTCCCAAAAGTGGCATCCAAAACAAGAGACACAAGTATACCCTGGAAAACGCCTTTCCAAAGTCTCTTCCCTGTTGTGAGTCTTCTGGCCTGGGACTATGTAAGAACTAAGCCAATTGTCTTCGTTACATATAGGGATGCCTCAGCATCACTGCTGGGTCCATTTCTGGGAGGCTCAACACGTGGTCCTAGCCCTGAGGGGAAGGGTCAGATAATACAGAACTCAAAGCACTCTTTTAAACTTTGTCTCCTTTCCACCTTCCTAGAGTCCACTCTACCCCATCTTCATAAACCTCTCCAATCCAATGAGGATAGCATGTCCCAAGTCTTTTACTTTTGTTCCATTGTTGTGTAACATGATATGCAGAAAACAGGGTTTCCACCTCTAAGAAATACAAATAATGGTTTGAAGAATTATAAAACCCAGACTAATGTGGTTTTGGAGTCCTGGTGTGGCACCACAGGATAATCACTCGACCCCAAGATCGATTTGAACTGCAAGGTCAGTGGTTCAAACTCACCAGCCGCTCCTCGGAAACCCAATAGAGGGTTGCTATGAGTCAGAACTGACTGGACAGCACTTAACAACAATGTGGTTTTTGTCTGTGCAGTCCAGGAAGGTCTGAAAACTCCTAGGATGTCCACCTGTAGAGGGAATGTTCAAGTTGACATCCTACATTTTTTAAGATTAGGAAAGGGACCAGAGTTGGCATGAAACTCTAATGCCTGATGAAAATATTGAGCCATCAGACCTAAAAAGTTACATAGGGAGGGAGGTCATATCTCAAGGTCCTTTACTAAGGGCTCTGAGAAAAACACCAGGAACTCTGGAGAAGTTAGCTGTCTCCCACACTGAGCAGAACTAGAGTGGGGGCCCCAGATAATCCTTCCTTTCAGCTCTGTCAATTGCAAAATTCCTGACACAACAATCTGGGAGAACTCCTTTGAACTGCAAAAAAAAAAAAAAAAAAAAAGGCACTTCCAGGTTTGTGATTAAGCAAGTAATGATCCTGATAATAAGGAGTTTTCTTTTGGGACTTCAGTCACCGTTTCTGAGATTCTAGAACTATTGGGATTCAGTCCAATGGTCTCCTAAATCCCCATGTAGAACTGATTATCAAAAACCCTAGTCTAGGTCCTACTTCCATTACCTGATGTAGAATTTTCTTCTCTCTTTGGCACCAAAATAAACCTGAAATCTTACCTGTGTATGTGTATCTGTTTAGTGGAGACTTTACAAAACACTAAATCCTGGGTATGAACACTCTTTGTACCCAAAAGATAAATCCTTATTTGAAAGTACTATCAAATCCATTTGTACCCAAAAAATAAATCTTAATTTGGAAATACTATAAAATTCCTCCAAAATACTTCTTCATCTATTCTAAGGAGAGATGCCTCCCTGGAACTGTCTTCCAATCTAGTTCAGACTTTTCCCAAATTCAAACAAACTGTTGAACTCACTCTTAGGGTGCTCCCTAACTTTATTGACTCTTCCCATTCAATGAGTTCTTGCTTTCTTCCAATACTCACTCTCCAGAGCCTAATTTTTCCAACACTCAAGAACATTCCTTCAACCAGAATACACACTTCACTTCCATAGCAGGACGACTCGAATTAAGTGACATTGTCTATCCTGCTTCTGTGTTTCCTTTTATAGCTTCTCCCTGAATTTCTAAGGGGGGGGTGGGGAGTGAGGAACAAAAATGCTTTCCATAACTCCAAAAGAAAACAAACCTGTATTTCTATTGGGTTGAAGTACTGAAGGTAAAACAGTAAGGAAAGTAATCTCAAGCAAGAAAGAAGAAAAGGGAGGGGACGACATTAGAATGACTTCCATGATCTCAGTCCTCCCTGAGAATCTCCATCCAGTATATCCTCTCAGCTACAGCCTTGTCCCGTGATCTGGGGACACTTTGGGAGACACACCAATCCAAAATATCATCTTTTTACTACCCCTCTACTTGAGGATAAAACCTATTGTAAAAGACCTCTTCCTCTGACATCTATCTGTCTTTAAAACCTTGCCCTAGAAGAGAATACTTCCTGTTTTGAGACACACTGCTAAGATAGTACTTATCTTCCTACACTAAAGAAGTTTCTTATACCAGAATGATTACTTATCGTTTGTCCATTTCATGCTATAAAACAAGCATCATTCTAAAAGTATTCATTCATTCACTAAACAGTGAGTATTTACTCTGTGCCAGGCCCTCCGCTGGATGCTAGAAATATAATGGTGAACAAGGCAGATGGAGTCCCTTCCCATATGCAGTAGTCTAGCAGGAAAAATCAAGCAATATTAATAACAAAGTATGATAAGGACTGTACCAGGGGGAACTCAATGCTGTCTGTGACATCACATACCAGGAACACCTCATGTACAGAGTCCTTCTCAAAGGAAATGGCAACTAAGCTGAGACAAAGGATAAGCAGGAATTAGATATAGAGGAGGAAGGGAGCGTGTTCAGATCAGAGAGAACATGTAGGAAGTACTGGAGATCGGATGCAAGATCGTAGCTGGTTTGAGAAATCTGAAAGAACGAATATAATATTTGGTATATCTGTCATAGTTAAAATTGGTGATTCCATTTGAAAAGTCATTCCCAGACTATAAAGATCTCACAAAGAAGGTTGAAAGTATTCCTTTACACAACTTCTACCCAGTAAACAACATCAGCTGAGAACCCTCCAAGAACTTACCGCCCGGTACGCTGAAGTTCTGGCCCACTGTGGCCCCCATGTGGCTCCAGTTCTATGTGGCATATGTTTCCATTTGGAACTCCAGGCATTTTCCTTTTCTCCTATTAACAGAGGACCACACACACACACACACACACACACACACACACAAATCAGCCATCTGTTCTGTCCTATCTGTTAACAGGAAGGCATGACAATGGGATAACCCCAAACCAGCCCAGAATGCCCATGAGTTTCTCTGTAGCTTTTCAATGCGTTTTCTGATTTGAGGTCGAGGTGGCATATATTAATGTGTACACACATACACATATATACACACATATGTGTGTATATATATGTGTGTGTGTGTGTGTGTGAAGCGTCAATGAGTGGGACTCATAATGACCCGTATAGGGTTTCCAAGACGTTAAATCTTCATGGAAGCAGAAAGCCTTATCTTTCTCATACAGAGTGGCTGCTGGGCTTGAATTGCAGACCTTGTGGTTCACAGTCCAGTGCTTATCATATGGAGCTACTATGCTCCCATACATTTTTTTTTTTTATTGATTTGATTGATTTGGTTGGTTTGATTGATTTACTTACTTACTTACTTACTTACTTTACTTAATTACTTACTTACATCTGACTTCTCACTCTGCCTTGCCCAGAAGCAGGAAAAATGGGGAACTTGGGCATTAAATATGATCTAACCTTCAAGTTTCCAATTTGCCTCTGTATAATCCTACTTTGGAGTCCTGGTGTGGTACTGCAGGATAAAGCACTGAACTGCAAGGAAGGCTTGAACCACAAGGTCAGCAGTTCAAACTCACTAGATGCTCCCTCGAAAACACTATACAGGGTAGCTATGAGTTGAAACTGACTCGAAGGCACTTCACAATAGCAATCTTACTGTCCCTCAAAACTTTGTCCTAGTAGACATTGTTTTTTGTTGTTGATTTTTCCCTTGAGTTTGATTCATCTTTTGTGAAAAAAAAACAAAAACAAAAAACAACGGGGACAATAATACCTATTTGGGACGTTGCTGTGAAGATTTAATTAGTACCTGTAAAGTACCTAGCCTAGTGTCTACTGCACAGAGTAAGAGCTCCTTTCACAATTTGAACATGCTAAAAAAGTATGGGGGAACTTGATCTTCTTATGCCACTTCCTCTTTTCATTTGATGGCTTTGTGCATAATGTTGTTGTTATGTGCCGTCAAGTTGGTTCTGACTCATAGCAACCCCTGTATAGGGTTTCCAAGGAGTGGGTGCTTGAGGTCAAGTCCTTATCCGAGGGTGCCACACCAGGACTCCTTCAAATTCTGTCATTCCACATGAATTCTTCAATACTTAGTTTAAAATGTATCCCCAGACTATCCTGATTGACCCCCATCATTCCTGAACCAGTCTATGTTATTTTGTATTCACTTATTACTGTTCTGACATTCTAGGTGCCCCAGTAGAAGGTCAGGTCATCATGGATTTTGAATATACCATGATGGGCACTCAGTAAGTGATGCTAATGACTACTGGCTGATGTGCATACGTTACCTGGGAAGGGACGTTTTTGGGTGGCTCAATTCTAATGGAGGGGTCCCATTCTCCTGGAGGGAGTACTGTCACCTGGTCCAGGAACTCATCAATCCCTGCCAGGAGGTCATCTCTCTCTTTTGCCTTATATGCCACATCATGAAAAATCTACAGCAAAAAAAACACACAAAATCTTAGGAAAGTTGAAAGTAACTTTACTTAAAACTGACATGGTGAAGGATGGATACAATCTTTTGATTTTTATCTCTATCACAGGGATTGATATATGGGAAAACTGAACACTTAAAGAAGTACAAGAAAAAAAATGGATAAAAGGATTCTTTTTTAAAGGAACCTGGGATGAGATAGATGAAAAAGAACTAAATTATGTCTGTCAGTGTAAGTGGAGATGATGTGACTCTAATGTTGTACATTTCTAAAATCTTCTAAAAGAATGGAACAGAAAGCAAGATGCATGCAGAATTTTCCTGATTACAATTCTCTATCTAAGAAACCTCCCAACCAAAGAGAACTTATAAAACACAGCCTCATGTCCCTCTGTTACTGGAGACACCTGCATCAGAAGCCTGATTTTGCGCTCACGTGAGCAAGGCAATTCCCATCAGGGTATGTATGCATTGTGGGTTCTGTACCATGTTCCTGTTGTTAAGTGCTGTCAAGTCAGTACCGATTCATAGCAAACCTGAATAGGGTTTCCAAGGGGCAGCTGATGGGTTTGAACTGCCAACTTTGCAGGATCCTATAGCACCACACCAGAACCCCATGGGCAGCCAAAATGTCTAGTTACTTTGGTGTGGACATGTAAGGAGATTCGGATACCTGGTCCTGATACTAGTCTCATTTACACGTAACAGGAAGGAGTTTTCCTCATGTAAACAGCTTGTTTTTGTTTTTTTGTCAGGTGCCATCCACTCAGTTCTGACTCATAACGACCCTATACACCACAGAAAGAACCAGAAAACACTGCCTGGTCCGGCACAAACCTCACAATTGTGGTTATGTTTGAGCCCATTGTTGCTGTCGTTGTGTCAATCCATCTTTTGGAGGGTCTTCCACATTTTTCCTGATTTTACTAAGCATAATGCCCTTCTCTAGGAACTGGTTCTTCCTGACAACATGTCCAAAGAACAAGAGAGGAAGTCTCACCATCCTTACTTCAAAGGAGCATTCTGGCTCTACTTCTACCAAGACAGGTTTGTTTGTTCTTCTGGAAGTCCAAGTTGTTGTTGTTGTTGTGTGCCGTGGAATTGCTTCCGACTCATAGTGACCCTACACAGGGTTTCTAAGGCTGTAAATCTTTACAGGAGCAGACTGCCTCATCTTTCTCCCGCGGAACCGCTGGTATTTTCGAACTGCTGACCTTGCCGCTCACAGCCCGATTCATAACCACTACGCTACCAGAGTACTTTCAATATTCTTTGCCAACACTGTAATTCAAATGCATCAATTCTTCTATGGTCTTTCTCATTCATTGTCTGACTTTCACATGCATAAGACATAAGCAAAAATACCCTCGCTTGGGTCAGGCACACCTTAGTCCTCAAAATGACATCTATGTACTTTAACACTTTAAAAAGATCGTTCGCAGATTTGCCTAATGCAATACATCATTTGATTTATTGACTGCTGTTTCCATGAGCATTGCTTGTGGATTCAAACAAAATGAAGTCTATCGTTTCTTTATTACGATGTTAATTATTGGTCTAGTTATGAGGATTTTTGTTTACTTTACATTGAGATATAATCCACATGTAAGTCTTTGATCTTTATCAGTATTTCAAGTCCTCTTCATTTCCACCAAACAAGGTGTATTATCTGTATCACAGGTTGTTAACGGCTCTTCCTCCAACCCTGATGCCACATTCTTCTTCACATAATCCAGTTTCTCAGATTATTTGCTGAGACTGAAAGAGTACAGTGCAAGGATGCAACCCTGATGTACATCTTTCCTGATTTTAAACCATTCAGTGTTCCCTTCTTCTACTAAAACAAACTGCCTCTTTGTCTATGTATAGATTCCTAGTGTCTACATTTAAGTGTTCTGGAATACTCGATCTTCACAATGCTATATCCATAGTTTGTCATGATCCACACAGCTTTTGCACAGTCAGTAAAGCACAAGTAAACATCTTTCTGGTATTCTCTGCTTTCAGCCAAGATCCATCTGACATCAGCAGTGATATCTCTCATCCCATGTCCTCTTTATGAATCTGGCTTGAATTTCTGGAGCCCCCTTACAATGTGCTGTTGTCACCATTTTAGAATTATCTTCAGCAAAATTTTACTTGCATGTAATAGTAATGATATTGCTTGATGATTTCTGAATTCCATTGGGTCATCTTCCTTTGGAATGGGCACAAATATGGATCTCTTCCAATCAGCTAGCCAAGTTGCGTTCTTCTAAATTTCTTGACCACCTCCAGTACCGCAACAGTTTGGTGAACATTTCAATTTGTATTCTGCCATTTTCTGAAAGCATGTTTTTTGCCAACACTTTCAGAGTAGTTTCTTCCTTCAATACCATCAGTTCTTGATCATATGATACCTTTTGAAATGGCTGAACATTAACCAACTCTTTTTGGTACAGCGACTCTCTGTATTCCTCCTATCTTCTTTTGAGGCTTTCTGTGACATTCAATATTTTGCCCATGTTGCTGTTATTAAGTGCTATTGAGTTGGTTCCAACCCATAGCAACCCTATGCAGGGTTTTTGAGGAGTGGCTGATGAGCTTGAACCACCAACCTTGTGAATCAAACTGACTTTGCAGTGCAGCGCATTAATCCACAGTGCCACACCAGGACTACAGCACCCTTCAATATTGTAACCTAAGACTTAACATTTTTTCTTCAATTCTTTCAGCTTGAGAAATGCTAAGAATGTTCTTTCCTTTTGGTTTTCTAACTCTAGGTCTTTGCACATTTCATGATAACATTTACCTTCCTAAGTTGCCCTTTGGGAAGTTTTCTGTCCCGGTCTTTTATGTCATCATTTCTTCCAGTCGCTTGAATTTCTTTACATTCAAGAGCAAGGTTCAGGGTCTCTTCTGACATTCACTTTAGTCTTTTTTCCCTTTCCTATTTTTTTCAGGACCTTTTGCTCTCTTAGTGTATAATGTTCATGATGCCATCTTCAGGTTTTTGGTCATTAGTGTCTAATGCATCAAATCTGTTCTTGAGATGGTTGCTAAATTCAGGTGGGATAAAGGTTATAATTTGGTTCCTGTTGATTTGTTTTACCTTTCTTCAGCTTTAGCATGAACTTGAATATGAGTTAATTGATGGTTTGTTCCACAGTGGGTCTCTGGCTTCATTTTGGCTGGTGATATTGAACTTCTCTACCATCTCTTCCCACAGATATAATCAATTTGATGCTGATGTATTTCATCTAGTGAGGTCTACATGTACAGTCACCATTTATGTTGTTTAAAAAACTCTTTGCAATGAAGAAGTCATTGGTCTTGGAAAATTCCATCATGCCATCCCTGGCATCATTTCTATTACCTAAACCATATTTTCCAACTACTGATCCTTTCTCTTTGTTTCCTTTTTTTTTTTTTTTTTTTGGCTGGATAGTGTAATTTATTGATGGTACATGACAAGACTGGGCTCTCTAAGCCCCTCCCCCCCTTCTCCACGGGGTCTGGATGGAAACAGGATGGGAGCTTCTTAGTGTGTAGGGGGATTAGAGTTGGGCTAAGGACTCCCAGCAGCTGACGGCCTCTCTCTTCCTCTAGTGCTGTTGCTGGGGCTGGTGGTCCAAGGGGCTCTTATTCTTTGGAGGCCATGTGGACCATAAGATCCACCACCCTGTTGCTGTAGCTGAATTTATTGTCATACCAGGAAATGAGCTTGACAAAATGGTCATTGAGGGCAATGCCAGCCCCAGCATCAAAGGTGGAAGAGTGGGTGTCACTGTTAAAGTCACAGGAGATGACCTGGTCTTCAGTGTAACCCAGGATGCCTTTTAGGGGTCCATCTGATGCCTGCTTCACCACCTTCTTGATGTCATCATATTTGGCAGCTTTCTCCAGGCGACAGGTCAGGTCCACAACAGACATGTTAGGAGTGGGGACACAGAAGGCCATGCCTGTGAGTTTCCTATTCAGTTCAGAGATGACCTTGCCCACAGCCTTGGCAGCACCAGTAGATGCAGGGATGATGTTCTGGGCAGCCCCACAGCCATCAAGCCACAGTTTCCCAGAGGGGCCATCCACAGTCTTCTGGATGGCAGTGAAGGCATGGACTGTGGTCATGAGTCCCTCCACGATGCCAAAATTGTCATGGATGACCTCGGCCAGGGGGGCCAAACAGTTGGTGGTGCAGGAGGCATTGCTGATAATCTTAAGGGAGCTATCATACTTCTTGTGGTTCACGTCCAACACAAACATGGGGGCATCATCAGAAGGGGCAGAGATGATTACCCTTTTGGCACCACCCTTCAAGTGAGTCCCAGACTTCTCCAAAGTTGTGAAGACACCGGTGGACTCTACAACATATTCAGCACCAGCATCACCCCACTTGATGTTGGTGAAATCTCGCTCCTGGAAGATAGAGGTGGACTTCCCATTGATGATAAGTTTCCCGTTTTCAGCCCTGACAGTGTCATTGAACTTGCCATGGGTGGAATCATACTGGAACATATATACCATGTAGTTGAGGTCAATGGAGGGGTCGTTGATGGCCACAACCTCCACTTTTCCAGAGTTAACAGTAGCCCTGGTGACCAGGCACCCAATACGGCCAAATCCGTTGACTCCGACCTCCACCATCCTGTCTCAGGGATGTGGCTGGTACTGCAAGAGAAGCTGCGGCTGCCTGTCGAACGGGGAGGAGCAGAGAGCCTGTTTCCAATTTTTGCATTCCAATCACCAATAACTATCGGTGCATCTTGTTTGCACATTTGATCAATTTCAGAACGAAGAAGTTAATAGAATTCTTAACTTTTTTTTTTCTTTCAATTTTGGCTGTAGTGGTTGGTACGTGAATTTGAATAACAGTCATATTAACTTATTTTCCTTGCGATTGATTTGATTGTGAAGTGCCGTCGAGTCGATTCCGACCCATAGCGACCCTGTACAGTGTATGAAATATCCTATCAAAAACAGCATCACACTTCAAGATAGATCTTAAAAAGCTCTTTCTGACATGAATGAGGCATCATTCCTCTTGAATTTGTCATTTCCAGCATAGTAAACCATATGAATGTCCAATTCAAAATGATCAATACCAATCCATTTCAGCTCACTAATACCTAGGATAGCAATCCTTATGCATTCCATTTAATTTTTTATGACTTCCAATTAAATAGCGTGGGTGTATTTAATTAACCCTCCTCTCTAGAAAATTAAATCGGCCTTAATGTATCCTCCTTGGCAATAATAATTTTCCCAGAAAAAGCTTTCTCTGCTTCCTTGTTTACTCAGCATAGGAAGAAAATTCCCTCACAGGGCTTGGTCCCCTCTCTAAAATAGCCTCTCAGAAACATGCCTGAACTGCTTCCCAGAAGTCACTGAAATTGTAATTATTTTATCCCCGATATCTACACAGTGGCTGCCATAGAGTAAACATTCAGTGAGTATTTATGGGATGAATGATTGAAAAACAGAAGTGGGGCATACCTCATCTGTCATGATGGTGGCCATAGATCTGCCAATCTCATGGTACTGCTGACCTTTCCCTACTGGGCCCAATAAAATAAACAAAAACCTGGACAACACACACAGAGAAAGACTATATGAGTAAACATTAATAAGCAGCATCTTATTCCTCTCTAATCAGCAGAACATTTCTCTTTCCCATCAAACAGAATCATTGCTGTACCTTCAATAAATGGAAGCATACTAATAATGGAACAATATGAGTTGCCTTGACCTAAATCCGTTATGAGCATAAGAAACTACTGGTCTGACACCATTCAATAATGTGGCTACATTTCTGAGGGTTTCCATAGGCATACTTCCTTGGTAGAGAAAGAAGAGTTTTTTCAAAACGTAGCATTTTTATTGTAGCGCAAACTCAAGGTTATCTGAATCTCATCCATTGCTCTAATAAGAAAATGACGGGGGAGGAGAACACTAAAGAAATTGAAATGATTAAGCCTCATAGAGGAGTCTAAATTACGTTCTGGACGTAAGAATACTCTGCAATTAATGGGGCTTTGAATCACCTGCATCACTGGAGAACAGGATCAGCCTTTTGAATAAATAGGGACTTATTTGAAAACTATACAAACCCAGCCATAGCCCTGTGGGAAGACAGAGACACAAATACCTTTACGCTCAGAGATGCTGCCTTGGGATGTGGCTCTATAAATCTGCAAGAGTTGACTTAATTAGGCTTACCATCATAACACATTGGCTCCTGTCCTAGTACGGCACTGTAGGCTAAGCAGTGGAAAGCAAGGTCAGCAGCTGAAACCCACCAGGTTGAAAACCACCAGGTCGGCTCCTCAGAAACCCTACTCAGGGTCGCTATGAGTCATAACTGACTTAACAGCACTTAACAACAATAACAGCATGTTCTTTTAACAATCCCCAGTTCTCCACTTCAAAGGCTATAGGTACTACGCAGTCCACATAATTCTCCTGTGTGGTGGTGAAATAAATATATTCCAGTTTTCTGCGTTTATACAGCATTCTCAAAATTAATTATCCTAAATGTTGGTATTAAGCTAGTTTCTCTCACCAAAGCCCACATAAACCTGGACTTTAGCAAGAATGTACTAGGTTTGGCTATCTTTGTCTTTACCTTGTTGGGATTGGCACTTCAGTGAGGCCTGAGAGAAGAACAGCTGGAGACAGTCTCACAAAAGCAATGATGGGGCGGTCCAGAGTAGCCACCTCTCCTACCAGGACATTTGAGGCCTCTGCCCCAGTGGGAATTTTTTTCATGAAATGAAGGTCTACCTGAAAGTCCAAAATAACCCTTTGAGTGGAAGCCATCACCTCAAACCAATCTTCCTCCTCTTCGTATATATTCAGAACAACATTTTATAGCTTATAAAATGTTTCCTAATATTATCACATTTGATCCTCACAATAACCTGGACAAGACATGTCTGATTAGCTTCACTTAAAAAAAAAAAAAAAAAAATCTGACTTGAATTCCCTAACACCATGCTTTCTCAAATAGCAGTGCTTTTGAAGTTTTGGGTCAAATTCTTTCTGTTTTCAAATCTTCCACTGTTTTATTGGAGGTTTCAGGTTTGTTTGTTTGTTCACAATAAAAAGGGAAGCCTTAAGAGTAGTGTCATGACACTTTGTGTTTTGGAAAATTAGTGTCGAGGGTAAATCACAGCAAGGAGGACAAAAGAACCAGCAACAAGAGGCACTACTTGTGTGAAGGCCTTGGATGCCAAGGTCACAGTTCCCAAAAGAGTCTCAACTACAGGAGCGGGTGGGTAGGAAGCAATAGCAAAAATATTATTTTGGCAAAACCACTGGAAGTTAGAAGCTGCAGCTAGAGAGCAAGTGTCAAAAAATAAGGGAGAAGAGCGGAGAGCGGGACCCTACCCAGAGAAGCAGTGATGCCTGAGATGGAGGCAGAGACGATGACGTGGAGAGACGGAGCAGTTGGGGACTTTAGACACAGAGAGGGAGAGGGACTGTGTGCTGATGACCGGGGGCAGGCTTACAGAGTATATATACCCTTTGGTTGGCTGATGATGCATGGAGGGAATTGTAACCATGGCAATGAAACGATATATGATAGGATGAATGTAAAGCTAATGTTCTCCCATGTAAACTATCACATAATTCACAATAAAATATTAAAAAAAAAATTAGGGAAAAATTAGGATATCGTTGTCAAGGACGGCTAGTCTCTGTTTTGTCATGTTGGATATGGAGGAATACACTAGTGAGGAGAAGGGAACAGGCTGGAGTAGAAGGAAGAAAACATGAGGAGAGGGACCTCCTTTTCTGAAGGAGAAAGGGTCTTGAAATACCAAATCTTAGCCAGCTTCTCACAATTGGACTCCAGGTTATAAGCCAATCGCCATGTTTCTGTTCACCTTGCTCAAATCCACAGGGCTGTGTTCACAATTCACTCCATTTTTTACTTCAAGATTTGTAGTTGGAACAGACTGAGGAGACAACGTTTGACCTATATGGAAAAAATGAAACAGAATTTTCTGAGTCCCTGTCTTTTCTCCTTCTGGCCATGCCATCCCCCAACAGTTGGCTATGACTATGAAGCCAGGAGCTTCATACCTAGCTGCTTGCCAAGTCATTAGGGTTCAAAGGATACAGAGGTCTCATTTCTTCTGTCCTTAGTTCATGACCCTCTTTTCTGTGTCTATGAAGGCAGTAATCCTTAACCAGAAAGGTATATATATCAGAGAACCCTATTGTGGTGAATCAAATGTAAAGTCTAGATTCCCAGGCATATCTTCTGCACATTGTGATTCAGTAAATACAGAGGTTAGACCCTGCCTGGTCAAGGAAAGAGAGCTGGCTAATTGGCAGCTGAAATTCATTGAGTGTTTTTAACCACCATGAGTCACATGCTAAGGACTTTACATGGATTTACTCATTGAAGTCTCACAATAATGGAGTAGGTCCTATTAGCATCACACTTAACAAGTGGTGAAACTAGAATGTCAAAACTAGACATATGACTCAAGAGCTGTACTACTGTATTTTGTTCCCTTCTAAGATCCTAAGTGGGAGAAAGATGAGGCTGTCTGCTCCCACAAAGATATACAGCCTTGAAACTCTACAGGGTGAATGTGAGTCAGAGCCAATTTGACAGCACTTAATAACAACAACAAAGCTCTTTTTAAAAGACTCTGGTGGCATAGTTGGTTGAGCATGGGGCTACTAAATGCAAGATCAGAAGTTCAAACCCAGAAGCTACTCTGAAGAAGAACAATGAGGCTGTCTGCTCCCAAAAGATTTAGTCTAGCCTTAGAAGCCCGATGGAGTAGTTTTACCCTGTAGTGTAAGGTCACTATGAGTTGGAATCAACTTGATGGCAGTGGGTTTTGGGTAAGGTCCTACAAAAAACTACATTTGGTCTGAAAAGCTCCAGCTGACCTTTCTGGCCCCAAATTGTCCCCACTGTAGAAATCTCCCAAAAGCCATGCTAGTTTTGAGGCTACCCTGGGGCACAAGTCCTTCATTTTGAGTTCACTGAGGATTGTTTGAGGTGTGCAACCTTGATGCCACCCATTTTACCAATGCCCCAAAAGGACTAAGTATTTAAATTGGCACGGAAACATATTAGACAAATATAGCCCCTGCCTACTAGTAACTCAGCTTCTCTGATTATGTCTCAAATGTCTCATTTGTAAAGACAGAGAACACTCAAGTTGTAAACTCTTACCATTTTTATCCATTGAATGTGGATCCGACTGCTTCTTGCCAACCTCAGCAAAGGAGCGAACAATGGGAATGAGGTTATTTCTCTTCTTCTCATTCTGATGATGATGCTTTTTGAGAAGGGCTTCCCGCACTTTAATCCTCATGCTGTCATCCAGGTCACTGGAGAGTTCTTGCTGGTCCAGGATCAGGTCTGCAAAGTGGACACTAACTTGAACACTCAGACTGAGGGTCAATGATTGCAAGGATACCAAAGTCAGGAGTGTGGGTATGAGGGGCACAGCATGGGGGAAGCATTTCCACCTGAGCCACAGAGTTGCAATTTTAGCTTCAGTGTCTGAAAGAGCTATGCAATGATAGCATCTGTGAAAACTTATCCTTTAATCATGTAATAAATCATTATTATTAGGGATAGAAACTATTGAGCATTTACTATGTGCAAGGAACTACACTTTACATATATGCTCTGTTGTTTGTGTTTAGTGCCATCAAGTCAGTTTCAACTCAGCGACCCTGCACAGGGTTTCCGAGGAGCAGCTGATGAGTTTGAACGCCAATCTTGCAATTCAAACTGACTTTATGATCAAGTTCGTATCCTACAGCATCACACCAGGACTCCATATATTATCTAATCCCATAACAATCATGAGAATAACATATTATCATAATAATTATTATACATAGGAAAATTGAGGCCCAAATAGTTACCAAATTGCCCAAAGTCACACAACTAGTAAGCCACAGAGGTGGAATTCAAACCCTGGACTGTCTGACTGGGAAACCCACCTTATTACCCACTTTGTTTTGCCATTGGCCAAACTTCCCCTGTATTCCTCTCCTCTAACATTTTAACATTGCTGAGAGTGTTAAGGGAAACTGTAACTGTAAACCTCAAAATGAGTCTTTGAAGGTGGAAACCTATAAGCATAATTAAGTTAACTGACCACTCACGGCCAAAATCATCAGCCTTTAACCTGTCTACCCCAGCAGAGTTGAGGGAGAAAAAAATCCAAATACTAGGCAGATGGCACACTGGTTAAGACTATGGGATCTTGAGCTAAAGATCCACTTTCTATCCCAGTCCTACCACTTGCTAACTGGGTGACCTGGGCAAGTTATATACCTCACTGTTTCTCAGTTTCCTCATCTGTAATATGAAGAGAATAATATCACCTACTTCAGGGGTTGTTGTGAAATAGATAATATTAATATTATTAATGAGAGAATGTATAAAATGAATGAGAAATAATTTAATGAGATAATGTATATAAAAATTGTGATTTACAATAAACACTTGATACAGTTTACCTTATCACTAACATTATAAAGACATTAGATACCTAATGTGAAGAATCTTAGTAGTTTTACTTCAGTCCCATTGACCTACCCCTAAGTTTCCCCCAAACCCTAACACATATTCTCAACTTCTAACTCCATCCATGTCTAGCAAAGGCTAGAAGTAATGAATAAGGATCCAGAATTCTGTAACTCTAGCCTTTATACTAATTTCAGGATCTTTCCTCTTGGGGAGACACAAGTAGAAAAACCAAAGACCAGAAGAGTTGTGGGATGACATCAAGAATATCATACATGAAGAAAGCAAAAAGTCATTAAGAAGATAAGAAAGAAGGAAAGGTCAAAATGGATGTCAAAAGAGACACTGAAATGTGCTCTCCAGCATAGAGATGCTAAAGCAAATGGAAGAAATGAGGAGGTTCAAGAGCTGAACAGAAAATTTCAAATATCAGCTCGAGAAGATAAAGCCAAATATTACAACAAAATGTGCAAAGATCTGGAATCAGAAAACAAAAAA
>NW_006408656.1:5336695-5339243 GCF_000296735.1 Chrysochloris asiatica
AGTCGGTACCAACTTGATGACACCTAACAATAACAACAAGTAGAATGTCCACCCCTCTATTAACAGCCTTCTCTCTCACCTTCCATTCAAAGTTCCCAAAAGAAAATTTCTTGAGTCCCTTGCAGATTGGCTACCCTCAACATAATTTCTCTTGATAAAAATCATCAATAACCTTTTAGCTGCTAACTTCAATGGATATTTCCAGTCCTTACCTAACCTTATCTCTCTGCAGAATTTGTCACTGATGGATTGAAACCCAATTTGTCCCACAACTGAGGACATTGGGGCTGGGAAGTTAAGTGACTGGCCTAAGGATACAGAGGCATTTTATTTTTTCCCTCTGTATCATACCTCTTAATGTTCACCAAAGTTGTTATTCTCCCTCACTTCACCTTACCTGAAATTTCTTCTATGCTGTTTGCATGCATATCCAAAAGGACTGTTCCATTAATAAGGCAGCTTCGTAGCTCAAAGAGACTGTGCAACGAAAGGGTTGCCACATAAGGCTTGCTCCATCGTTCTCCACCATCCTCAACATCTTCTTCAAACTTCAGCCACCTGAAAGCATTACAAATAACTAGAGGCCACAGATAGAAAGTATTTTCAAGAGGATCTTTAATGTAATCCACAAAAAAAGGTATTGGAATATCATATTGAATACTAATCCATATTGTTATGGGGATTAGATTTAATCTATGTTCAGGGTACACTGAAAAGTTAAAAAAAAATCAGACCATAAAATAGTACAAGACTGAGTACAATGTGATTTCAGTTTTATTTAAAGAAATATGTAAAATACACATACATGTAGAAAACACTAAGATACTATGTTCCTCACTATCCCAGGAGCGTGGAATTATAGATCATTTTTCTTTTCTTTTTGCTTATTTTTATTTTCTAGCCTTTTATAATAAACATGGGCGTATGGTAAGCATTGTACAATAAGCAGTGGACTGCAAACCACAAGGTCAGCAGTTCAAGCCCACCGGCTTCTCTGTGGAAGAAAGACGAGACTTGCTGCTCCTGCAAAGATGTAGAGCCTCAGAAACCCTACAGGGTCACTATGACTCAGAATCAACTCAGAGGCACGTAACAGTAATAAACATGCATCACTAGTACAATTACAAAATAGATCTAACCTACAGCTTTTGGACACAATGACAAATAGCACAAATAAAATGATACCATTTTTTTTCCTTTTTAGAGAAAAGGAAAAAGGGCAACCACCATGTTCTGTGCAACCTTTAGAAATTCATAAAGGCAGAGAACAAGCCTAATTGCCCAATTTGACTGTTTAATCTTCTCTACCCATAGAAAGCATCCAGTGCTTTCTACCCATATAAAGATACAGTAGGTATCCTGGAAGAGCTGTTTCAATGAGAGCTGGATCCAGGTTAGCCCACCTTGGATCTAGTTACCTAACTTGCCTCCTTCCCCATGGCTCAGACATGCAGGCCTTGCAGCATCCTTAAAGTTGTTATTAGAAAGGGTCTGGTTAATCTGAGGACTTCAGGGGGTGGGGAGGGTATGAGCCTAAAATAAACATGCTTACTCTATGACTATCCCAGGAAGCCTATGACCAGGCTGGCTATAACCCCAAGAATCTCTATGAGGTTGAATTATCCCAAATGAAATTTAATTTCCTAAAGTTCTGAGACTTCTAGTGGATTAAAAATTCAAATGACCCTATGGTTCACCTGCAGGAAGTCTACAGCTATGCTATTTCTGCTAGTCCAAACCAAAGTGGCCCTGTAAAGGTGTCTTCTAAGCCAGAAAAACCTACAATGCCATGAGAGCCCATAACCTGTCCCCTGCCAAAATAAGAGCATCTTTTGAATGTCTCATGTTTATGCCACCAATTCCTGCTTATGCCACCAGTCCCAGATTCAAGGTCAGTAGACACAGGTGTGATTAGAGATATCACAATGAGGTCAACACCAAGACAGCCACAGGAAACTCTGGAAGGTAAATCCTCACGTCAGTCACCACTTCTCCCACACAGAAATTAAAGGCAAGAGACATATGTTAGCTCCAGTAGCAGGGAGAGCAATGTACAAGAATGCGGCAAGCAATACACAAGAAGAGGAAGGATGACAGATGAATAATGAAGATATGGGAAGACTCAGGGAGGTAGACATGGGCTAAACGAGACAGAGGTAAACAGTGATACATATACAACCTTGGAAGAACAATGTTCTGTGAGTACATACATAGACTGAAACACAGGCTGAATGGGTGAGGCAAAAAAGAGTTTATGTGAATAACTGCCTTCAGGATATTGGTGTCCCCTGCCTACTATTGTTAAAAAGACATTCATGTGGGATGGAAATGAATATTGGGAATTATGACTACAGAAAGCTTGTAAGCCCACCTTCAGCCTATAACTGATTGGATTTGCTAAAAGGGAGGTAGAATTTGCCCAGAGAAATAGGCTTCTGGTTAAGCCTTTATAGAGTATGGGACCTTAGGTGAAATCCTGAGCCCCAGCCAGAACCGTTGGAGTTGGGACATGTGCATTTGAAAAGACAAGCAGACCAACCCAGAACTG
>NW_006408656.1:5344187-5352550 GCF_000296735.1 Chrysochloris asiatica
CTTCTCAATGTTGCCCATAGCTTGTCATAACCACACAATCGAAAGCCTTTGTGTAGTCAATAAAGCATAGGTAAACATCTTTCTGATATTCTCTGCTTTCAGCCAAGATCCACCGGACATCAGTAATGATATCTCTCGTTCCACAGCCTCTTCTGAATCCAGCTTGAACCTCTGTAAGTTCTCTGTCAATGTATGATTGTAGCCGTTTCTGTATGACCTTTAGCAAAACTTTACTCGCTTGAGATATCAAAGAGATCGTCCAATGATTTCAAAAATGGGGGGACTAAAAAGGTATGAAGTGGCTGGCTTACAAGTTTTTAATAGTGTGCTTAGTTTCAGAATGGGGGATAAGGCAGAATCTCAACTGAATACTTTTCTTTTTCTGATGGGTCTGGTGAAAGGGGGTGGGGAATGCTGCTAATAGGATTTTATCATTCAATTGTAAGTGTCAACAGGATTAATTGTGATTGTCAAAACTGAAATTGTAGAAATGTGTAACTAAAAGGTGGGAACAGTTAATCTTTCATTTCAGGAACAGAGGATCCCAGGATCATCAAGAAGGAAGAGCATGAATGGAACAGGAGATCCCTACCTACAAAAGCAACAACATCAGAGACTGTGGCATGGAGAAGCAGAGCAGCTGAGGGCTCTGGGCCCATAGAATGAGTAAGGCTGTGTACCTGAGGACAGGAGGCTGGCTTACAGAATGTGACCTTTGGACATTTAAATTAATATATATTTTTTGTATGTGTGCATCAAAAGTTTTGCTTTGTTCATTTGTGAAATATTAGATGCAATTGGGGTATCACAGGGAGGAAGTAGGATACTGTTGTTTCAAGGAAGGGATTGTAATCATTGAGATGGAACAAACTGTATGATTTGTTGAATGTAAAACTAATGATCTTGCCTATAAACCTTCACTCAATTCACAATAAAAAGTTTAAAATAAATAAAAGGCAAGCAAGCAGGTCTGGAACTTAATAAAAGTTACATATTTGCCTACCCATGCAGATCCAAATCAGGTTATTTTAAGGCCTCACCTGGCTGTTTCCTTCCACTCAGCATCTTCTCCCTCTTTCATACAGATCTCATCCAGCTCTGTGAACAGCTCATGAGGCACATGCTCTTCATCTTCCTCAGTGCCAAGAATGAACTGGACACGCTGAGATGGTGTGTCTAGAAAATCAACCACAGAGAAAAGTCTGCCTCTGGCCTCAAACTTAGAACAGAAATAGACTTCTGCCTCATTTTAGCACATCTTTGTGGCTTAATAACTTCAGGAATGCACTGAAGACAATTCTGACTAGAGATCAAAAATTTTACTTTGTTCTCAGAAAGAAACTATTGTGTGGAAGCAGTTTCATGATAGGAAATATTCATGAACAGAAGCCATTTTCAAAAAACCCATAAAAACTGAAAACCAGACTAATTTGATCAAAAGGAATGATTAATTCTACAGCAAATATTTTCACCTACTGTGGAACTGATTTGGTAGAGGCCTGAACTGTGAAGTTTTCAGAAATATGAGAGAGTTCAAAAATGAAATACAATAACTTCAAAAAGTTCATGGATAAATAGAATAGAAAAGACAATGGAATTTTTCTATGAACTTTTTGAAGCCCTTTCATATATGTTTGATTCTTAGAGGTATTTCTTCTTCTTGGAAACAAGCTCTGAGAACCCTACAGAAGGACTAGAGAATGCTGCTTGATTTCGTACAGCATCACCAAATCTCCTAGCCATAAACACCCACCCTCTCTCCCAAGCGTATTACCGTGTGCCAGAGCCTCCTGGCCTTCCTCCCCTTGGCTGACACCTTTGGCTCGCCCTCGTCTCCGGTGCTTCTGGCCATGAGTTCGGTGGTGTCGATGGCTCTGCCGGCCCAGTGGCATCCGAACCCCCACATACAGAGTCCTATGGCCTGCAAAGAAGCAGAAAGTCTATGGAGGGAAGCCTTAGTAAAAGGAGCCTAGCATATTCAAGAGAAAAGCAAAGAACACAGTTCTTGGGCCTAATCATACCTCTGCAATGACCAAACTTCAAAGATTTGCAGAACTGAAAATGTAGAGACTACAGAGTTAAGGGTTTCTTCATTCATCCTGCATGTGGCTACAAACCTCACGGTCATGTTGTAAAGATAAAGGAAATAGTATGTATGAAAGTGATTTGTAAACTGTAAAGGTCAATAGAGATGCTAGTTAATGATTGAGTGGTTTTTAAAAAGCAATCAGTCACTCTACGCCAATTGCAGCAAGTCTTGGCAGGGATGTAATTTAGAAAAGGGCTAAGAGTGCCGTGTTAGAGACAGCCTGTCTGGTCCAAAACTCAACTCCATCATTTGCGAGCCAAGTGACCATTAACAAGCTACATAATATCTTAAACTCGGGGTTTTCATGAGCAGTAAATAAGATAACGTACGTAAAATTATTAGCACAGTGCCTGAAATAAATGTTAACCAGTGCAGTTTTAAAATTTGCTTCCGTAATTTATTTCTGCATTGTGGAATACAATCTAGAATAGTAGTGAGACACTAGCTACAAATCACAAGGAGTATGAGGCTAGGATTCAAATGAGAGCTAGTGAATGTCATACAAAGAGAGGGGAACTTCAGAAAAGTAATCCCATAAAATTTCCTGCTTTGTTCCTCTTCTCCTACTCCCTCATTCCTTCCATATACTTGCTCTGTTCTTTTGTTCATGACTTCCAGGCCTCTTGTCGCCTCCCTCTGACTTCATAGGCTGTCCTGTCAAGCTTGGAGCCTAGAATCACTAACTTCAGGGATGCTCTCCTCAATACCAGCCCCACCTCCCTGGTCTTCTCTCATTTCTGCCTGCTCAGCAATCTAGATCTTCCACACAGCTTCTACTACAGAAGATGTTCCTGTCTTTAGCCATGGTCTTCAAATTCACAGCCTTATCTACGTTCTATGCCCTCTGAGCAGGTGACTTTGCTTCATATTTTACTGAAAAGACTTCAGCCATCTCATGTGAACTCCCTACAGCTTAAGCCGCTCCCTTTCCTCCCCAACTTCTCCTCTTTGCCATGTGAATGACTAAAACTCTTGATCCCATCTGGAGTCTCACAGCATCAGTTACCCACAGTTTCTCCTTTCCAGTCATCCTTTACACACGTTTCTCCTGACTACAAATCTCTCTTGCCTTCAAAGTAAGCCTTCCCAGTGCAGTGATACTTGCCCAAGCTTCTGCCCTTGTTTTCTTCTCTTCTTCATCCAAACACTTTCAAGAACAGTCTACCCAATCTGGCTCCCTTTTCTCAACCACCTCCTTGCTCTGAATGTGACTTCTCACCTCATTATCTACCGAAACTGCTGTCCCAAAAGACACCAGAGACCATGTAATCACCAGCCTCTCTCATCTGACATCTTTCTCAGTTCCATTCAAAAGAGTTTCTTGAGAGCCCAAAGTGTGCGTCAAGTTGGAAGACAAATTTCCAAAGTCTTCACCACTTTCTTTTTCTTGAAGCTCTGGGCTCCCCTAGCTCCTGTGACACTGTCATCTCCTGGTTCACTTGCCCTCCTCGGTCTTTTCAATCCCTTCAATTCACCAAAGTGAGGCTCCCCAGGTGTCTGTCCTTGCCTCACTTTTCTTTTAGTAGTATCTACTTTCCTGATTTCAAAGTTCCTGTCTACAAATGACCTCCAAATTTTTATCCCTGTGATTCAACATTCCCCAAAGCAACTCTTCATCTTCATTCTCTAATTGGGATAAATTTCTTTGCCATTTCTGCTCATAGCATCAGTATGCTCTCAACTTTCAGGACCTAAAACCTCAAACTCGGATTTACAACTCTACTCCTCTCACAGTGCCACAACCCCCAAATTGCCACATCCCATAAATTAGGGATGCTAAGTCTTTCTCTCCTCCTACTTTGACAACAGAGTCCTGGTATGGCACTGTGTGTTAATGTACTGGACTGCAAAGTCGGTTTGAACTGCCAGGTCGGTGGTGCAAGCTCACCAGCTGTTCCTTGGAAACCCTATACAGGGTCACTATGGGTCAGAACTGACTCGATGGCACTTAACAACAACATCAACAAACTTTGACAATAACAAGGACCTCTTTTCTGCTTCCAACACCAATTCAACCACATAAACCAGTGCTCGTGTATGAAGCACTGCTCTATGGTTCACCCACTATGCACGCATTCAGGACCCTTCGGGCTTGCATGCTGTGTGTTCCCACACCTCACTCTTTCCTAGTCTTTTTTTTTCTTTAGGGAAAATTATACCACCAGTGGGAATGTCAAAAGGAAGGGCCTCTACAAGAACTGAGTTCTCAGCTCAAGAGACACAAATGTGGAACTCCCACATGCTCGCTCACACAGAATAAACATTCTGGGAGGAAAAAAATCTAGACAGGTAAAGCTAAAAAAAAAAAGGGGGGGGGGGGCTTGTTTTGACTTCATCTACTCCTCAATGGCCTTGGCTGCTGCAGCCACCATCAACTCAAATTCTCTTTCTACCTAAGCCAAACTATTGTACAAATGTGCCAAGGCTCTCTGGACATTGACTTGGTTCACTCCTCCAACATTCACTGCAATTTGTACCTTCTTCTTGTATTATTTCTGTTCTCTTGAGTTAGATGTTTTGCTTCCTCCTTCTAAATACCTAGAGCCTCTGGCTCTTAGGTACTTATTTTATGACTGCAGTTAACCAGATGTCTGTTGTTTCCTTCATTATTCATCTGCAAGTTCCTTAAGGTCCTGGGTCAGACTTTCTTCCTCACTGAATTTCTCACAACCAAGCATATGCTATTGCTCCACAAATGTTCAACTAACAGACTATTTGCTAAGCACCTCCCCAGGAATATAACTCCTTGGATCTCTTCATGAGTACACAACTGAACTTAATAACGCCTCGCATCTCAAAGAGGAACATGTAGCCAAAGTGAATATGTTTATTGCTGTTAAATGCCCTCAAGTCAGTTCAGAGTCATAGTGACCCTCTGTAGGGTTTCTGAGGAGTGGCTGGTGGGTTTGAACTGCTGTCCAGTGCTTATTCTACAGTGTCACACCAGGCTAGATGAAATTCCTACAAGAACATGAGGAGGTTGAGAAGGTCTCAACTTGAAAACAGAAAGTTTAATCCAAGAGGACTTCCCAGAAAAGGAGACTTTAAGAGTTCTCAAACTCCAATAATTGGGTTTCCTGAGGCTTCTTTGGGGATTCCTTAATAATGCTCCCCATTTCCAAGAAGAATGTTTTGGGCCCTTTCCTATCCTCCAAATTCCAAAATTATAGGGGGAAAAAACCCATGAAGACTAGAGGAAAACATGTTCAGAAATGTGTTAGAGGAAGAAGAATAAAACATATAATATCTAGTGTCTGTTAAAACATAACCTCTTATCCTCATTCTATTTTAGGACTGTCGTATGTTGGCTTGGCCACATCTCTGAACATGTTTAACAGGCAGATCGCTGAACATAACGTTCTTGCAACTTCATAAAAACAGAACTATAGAGTCTGTTTAGATATGGGATTGCAAACTTCTGACATTATCATTGTAACTGTAAAGTACAAGAAGTATGAAAAGGACTAAACTGGATACCATCTTAATAAACCTCCATTTGTTAATGAATAATGTTCCACTATAATATGTTAATGAGGTCCCTGTAGTACTAAGATCAACCCAAGGAAAACATTAGCAGCAGACTGTTGTTGTTGTTGTTAAGTGCCATCGAGTCGGGTCCGACCCATAGCGACCCTGTACAGGGTTTCCGAGGCAGACTAGAGCCACTTAATTGTCCCAGATCCTGTTCCAAAGGCTAGGGTAGAGTAATGAACACCATACAATTCCTATCCTCATTGACACTTACTCTAGTTAGGGGGAAAGAGCCATCATGAAAACAATTACTTCAAATAGTGACAACTACTATAAATAAATGAGATAAAAGTCCAGAGTGTCTGTAGCAGGAGAGAGGATGAAAAAGTATGATGTTATGGATCAATTTCATATGGCCTTTCTGCTGTAGTATTATTGTGGAGTATCATGAGGAGTCCGTTCTGACTTATAGTAACCCTGGCACAGGGTTTCCGAGGCTATAAATCTTTACGAGAGCAGAAAGCCTCATCTTTCTCCCGTAGAATGACTGGTAGTTTCGAACTCCTGACCTTGAAGATAGCAGCCTGATTTATAACCACTAAGCTACCAGAGCTCCTTGTAGCTTCCATCAAATAATTGGATTAGACCATGTGAATAAGGTACTTACGTCCTATCAAGGGCTTGAACGACTTGCTAATAGTGCAAATAAGGTGCCTGGTACCTTGTGGGATTGGGACCACACATATAAAGTGTAGGGCACCCTAATAAGGGGACTGGTCAGTTTTGCCATTCCATTAGGCTTAAAATGAGCCATTCCAGAGGCAGAAAGAAGGGAGTTCACTACCAGCAAGAGTCAAGACTTCCCTTGCTTCTTGGGTAAGTGCCCCTGTGAGAGACTGTATACAGCTGGAAAGAGACTTTGATTCTCTAAAAAGGTGCTGTGGGGGGGGGGAGATAGACAGGTATCAGACATATCTAGAAACAGAATCTTTGATGTGGTGAAATCCATGTGAACTTGTTCACTACAGATTAGTAAGTAACCTCAAGTATGCTTACCATGCTTATTGGGTAATACAACAAGGTTTTGATAGGTCTACAAGAAATAAGGACAAACTTAAAGATGAGAAAAGTAGGACTCAGTTGTTTTGTTGGTTTATTCAATTCTCACAAACAATAATTAATCACGGTGCTTGCCTTTCAGAAACACCAGAGAGACAGGTAGAAATAAAAACAAGTTCTAGCAGGGCTCACAGGTAAGAAAGGCCATCAGAGAATTAGGCATTAGTTTCTAGGCTAGGGACTCAGAAGCCAGGGTTTAGATTTTCTGAGTGGAATGAACCAAAAAATTTGAAGAACAAATGAACACTCGGAAATGGATCTAAAACCAGACCTGCTGCCATCTACTTGGTTTGGACTCACAGTGAGCCTATAGGTCAGAGGAAAAGGGCTCCTTGGGGTTCCAACATTGTAAATCTTTACAGAAGCAGACAGCCTCATCTTTCTCCCTGCAGCATGCTGAGACTGAACTACCCACCTCACTATTTGCAGCCCAACATTTATCCCAAGTGCCACCATGGCTCCTTGGGAAATGAATAAAGTCAGTCTAACCGGATTTGGTGCATAAATCTGAATAATAGTGGTATTAACTGGTATTCCCTATACAAGCATGAATATTATCCTATCACAGAGTGATCTGGATATGTTCTTTTTGACAATGAATGCAACACCATTCCTCTTCAATTTGTCATTCCTGGCATAGTAAACCATGTGGTTGTCAGATTCAAAATGGCCAATACCAGTGCATTTCAGCTCACTAATGACTAACATACAGAGATTTATGCGTTTCATTTCATTTTTGACAGTTTCCAATTTTCCTAGATTCATACTTCATGCATTTTTCCTCCTCTTCCCTGTTGCCCACAGTTTTCACACAGCACAGAGATAAAGAGCCCTATAGGTCCTAAGGGCAAATTCTTTGGTGGCTGCTTATGACATCAGCCCCTGGGCTGCAACCCTAAAATTAACTTGAGTGGGACCCTTTACACTGGTCTACCCAGCAAAAAAAGCAGCCCTGTCAGGCCTAACAAACCATATGAACAATCTGTAAAACCCCAACATAAAAGGACACAACTATCTCAAGAATTACACTGCACACATGCAGATACCTAAATGACCTTCAGAGACAAAAATAGTAGACTATCTTTCTCCCATTAACTTCTCAATATCTATCTGCACACCTCTACAGTGGTGACTAGAGGAGGGGCCTGAGAAAGCAGACACCCCCCACCCACTGCTAGAGGTTTCTACAGTGCACACACATTGCCTGTGTAGCAAGGCGACTGACCAGTCGGCCGAGATTTATTTTTATTTCAAAGTGATGGTTTTTGTCTCTGCTTTTATATTACTTATGCTTTTGGTCCTTTGATCGCACATTTTTCCTGGATGTGGGAGCTTTTTCTCCCTATGTTACCCAAGGGATGCCCATATAGCCAATCATGCCCATATAGCCAAGCTAAAGCATAGCCCATAATATTCCACCACTGACACAAGAGTCAATAGCAGCTGGTAAGCATACATGTGAAAAGGGAAGCCTATCTCCTGATCATATCCACCAGGAGACACCAAATAAGCTTAATAACACAGCAACAGACATCCATTAAAGCATTAAAAACCCACATAACTACTGAAAATGACAAAAAACAAAAAATCATGCACACAACAAAAGATCTCAAAACATGTCCAAAAATGGAAAAGAGTAACTGAGAAAAAAGGAGCTGGAGACAGGCAAAGACTCTCCAGAAGA
>NW_006408656.1:5353324-5354881 GCF_000296735.1 Chrysochloris asiatica
GATTTTTCAAAGCCAATCCAGCACTTCAAAACATCCTAAAGGGAGTTCTTTCGAATGAAAACCAACAAGAACAGACAACAACCAGAGATTAACAAGTGTGGCAACACCACCTGAAACTCAGACAATGGATAGCAGAGTCCAGAACAGAACAAAACTACAACAACAAATTCAAAGGAGCTGGGAGGTCAACCTAAGATCAAAATAATATAAATGTCAAAGAAGGGGAAAACGTAGGAACAGAGATCTAGGTAGTGAGGAAGCCAAGTAGATTACAGGATACAATAGACTGTCTTAAATGGAGAGAAAAGTTAATAGATTATAAGGTAACCTCAAAGAAAGTTAATACTTCACAACTTACCAAGAAAACGAACTTCCAAGCAGAACAAACAAACATGAAGACTAAGAAAAAACTGACAAGAAACAGAACAAAAACCACAAACTCAGCACAAGAAGGCATGCAGAACAAAGGAACGAACAGCACTACCCAAAAGGTAACATAATGGCAGCAATTAATTCTACCTATAGATAATTACATTGAATGTCAATGGATTGAATACACCAGTGAAGAGACAGAGAGTGGCAGAATGGATGAGAAAACAAGACCCTTCAATATGCTGCCTGAAAGAGACACACCTTATACACAAAGACAAAATCAGACTAATAGCTAACAGATGAAAAATATATCAAGCTAACTACAACAATAAACAAGCAGGATTGGCAATACTAACCTCAGATAAAGTAAACTTTAAGACAAAAACCAGCATAAGACATAAAGAACGACACTATCTTATGATCAAAGAGTCAATTGAGCAAGACAACATAATCATTAATATCTATGCTCCCAATGAAAAAGCACAAAGATATATGAAGCAAACCTTACTAGAATTGAAACAATAAATAGATACGTCTACAATTATAGTGGGAGACTTTAATATGCCACTTTCGAAAAGGAATAGAACAACCAGAAATAAACTCAACAAAGTTATAGAGGAACTAAACAGCACAATCAACCAACTTGACCTCATAGATGTGCACAGAACATTCAACCCAACAACAGCACAATCCACATTCTTCTCCATAGTACATGGAACATTCTCCAGAATTGCCCATGTGTTAGGTCACAAAGCAAGCCTCCATAAACGTATAAACATCAAAATACTACAAAGTGAAAAGGTGACAGGAGAACAAACAAGATAGCAAATTGGGTGGAAGTGCAGTAAAGGAGCTCTGCCAACAACAACACAGGATACCCAATCAAGCAGGCTCAGGGACTAGTCCCAGAACTCCGAACCACATATAAAGGAATATTTAGAAGGTTGGAAGGCTCACAGCTGGGGGAATTTGTGGCAGAAGCAAGAAATTTATTGCTTTCTAGTCTGGGATGCTCAGCTGCTCCAGGAGCTGCCATCTTGGGTGAAACCACACGGGGGAAGGATAGGAGTGGCCACAGACGCCTGGCAGAACTGCTGAGATAAAGGTGTGGACATTCTTTTCTTTTGATATCTGTTCATTGGTCCCTTGTTATCTGCACACCTCCATTCTGGTGACTATAGGGAT
>NW_006408656.1:5364416-5399046 GCF_000296735.1 Chrysochloris asiatica
AATCAGTTCTGATAACAATTATTCACTATTGTATCACAAGAGACCCATCTGCATTTCATCAGCTCCACCTAGACAGACTGGATACTACTCACTGGAGATTCTGCCTTCCTCCATGCCCCCTGGCTCTAGGTTCCCTCTTGAAAGCTTGTAAGCCAGTCACTTCTTGCCTCTGTAGCCCCCCCACCCCATTTTGGGTAGTTAATGTCCAAGTTGCCCATCCCTGTTTACTCTGTGTGTGGAGGGGGTGGGAATGATTCTTGCTGTAAGGATTTGTTCCCTCTTTTGAGCTACTGCATCCATAGGTGTAGGTCAAATTCATCAAATTGTATCAGATCACTCTTTTTTTCCTCTTCTTTCTTCTTCTGGTTGAGCTCTGATCATTCAGTCATTGAAGTCAGGTCAAGTGGGTATTATCTGCAAGTGTGGGTGTTCTTGTGCATATTCCCTCTCTTTCTATCAGCTGCACACTTCACTTGCCTCCTGTGCCACCTCACTTTCTTGAAAGATTTCAATTTTTATTCCATCAATTCCTGGTGCTTTGTTCTTTGCCAGTTCCTTCAATGCACCTTCGACTTCCTCCTTCAATATCATTGGCTCTTGATCATATGCTACATCTTGAAACGGCTGAACATCAACCATTTCCTTTTAGTCCAGTGACTCTGCGTACTCCTTCCACCTTCTCTTGATGCTTTCTGCATCATTCAGTAATTTGCCCCAGAGAATCCTTCAATAATGAAAGTTGAGGCTTGAATTTTTTCTTTAGTACCCGCAGCTTGAGAAATTCTAAGTGTGTTCTATCTTCTTGGTTTTTTGATTCCAGATCTTTTCACATTTTGTTGTAATATTTGGCTTTATCTTCTTGTGCTGATCTTTGAAATTTTCTATTCAGCTCTTGTACATATATATATTAGAGAACTGGGAATCAACTTTGTGACTCAAGGGAGGTGTGACCAACCATACAAATGGAGATTGTTGTTGTTGTTGCTAGGTGCCATTGAGTTAGCACCAAATCATAGTGACCGTATGCACAACAGAAAGAAACACTGCCCTGTCCTGTGCCAAACTCACAATTGTTGCTACACCTGAGCCCATTTCTGCTGCTACTGTGCCAATCCATCTCATTGGAGATCTTCTTCTTTTTCTCTGACCTCCACTTTACCAATCATGATATCCTTCTCTAGGGACTGGTCTCATCTAATAGTATGTTGGACGTATGAAAGACAAAGTCTGGACATCCTGGCTTCCAAGGAGCATTGTGGTTGTACTTCTTCCAGCACTGATATGCTTGTTCTTTTGGCACTCCATGGTACTTTTTATATTCTTCTCCAACACCATAACTCAAATGCATCAATTCTTATACGGTCTTCCTTATTACACTGCCCAACTTTCATAAGCGTAAGAAACTACAGAAAACACCATGGCTTGGGTCAGACGCCAAATGGAGAACTAGCCTACTAAATCATAGTGCTACATATGCACGCTATTTACAGAGCATGCATACACTATTCATTAGCACATACAAAAAGCTCCTCAGGGCAGAACAAGGTGACTCAAAGTCAATACCCACAGCGGGCAGTATTTTGTGTGGAACAGATGCAAGGCTTTTAAAACAAAAAAAACTGATAAATATGGAGCAAATGACTCTGAGCTTTATTAAAAACGTATTTCAAAGCATTAAACTTACTCTAGGATTCATAAATCTAGTAGTTAATCAGGAATAATGCTCTGCCAGAGAAAATGGGAAAAGCCATTCCTCTAACTAAACCAACTGTGCTATGTTCCTCTGGGAGCAGTCTGCTAAAGCACATCATAGACTACTGCTCTTTATAAAACCATTTTATCAACGCTACCCATATAATAAAAATTGTTCTTGTGTTTTCTCTCAACTCTACCCACGTATTTAAAAAAAAAAAAAAAAAGGCTATGTTGTGGTTTAATGTACCTTCTCCTACTGATGAAATTAATGAATGCCAAAAAGACCCAAGTTTACAAAAGTTTTCTAATAATGTACAGAAACTAAAGTCAGAAGTGGTTCTGAAAATGGTATAAGGGAATGGGTTATGTCGTGTGGAGCAAAGGATAGGACAGAAAGAGTAAGGAAGACCTAGACACTATCTCAGGTCACTCAGCTTTATATAATGGCACGAGTACTGATTTAGACACAATTCAGTTCCCTCTTCCATAAAACTGGACTGATTTTATTTCATGTCTTCAGGAGAAGACACCCACCTATGGTACAGTCTCACTGAGGCCTAGGGCTTCCTTCTGGAGTGAGTCAGTAGGAAAACTGCACAGCTTAGGTAAATCTATAGCAAATCCAGACTCCTTCCACTCTTCTCCAGAGCAGCTCTCGAACTATATCAAACCTGAAGAGTGGGCACCATTTGACTTGCTTTTTAAAAATTATGTTAACCGAAATAAAATTCTGGTTTTCAAAAGGCTTCATCTATAAAAGATCATTTTCCAACAGACTGCTTCCCAGTAATGAAATCACTACAGGTGGCTTTCTTTTACAGCAAAGTGGAGAACTGATGATAAGGAACTGATGATGTCATCCTGAGACAATGTGCCTGCTGCCAATTATTCAGCTGACTTCTGTGGATGAAACCTAGCTGTCAGGATCCAAGAGCGCCTGTTCCAGTTTATTATTCTCCTCCCCCATAGCCAAGAGTGCCTTGCTGAGGGCAACATTACAATGGGTACTCAATGGAGGACAACAAAACTGAGAGCAGCAGTGTCCCAAGGTGCAGTGAGATGGTAAGGAGGGCAGGGGCAATGAAAAGGGGGTGATATATAAAAATGTTTACATGATGAAGATGTTGAGGTTAGAGAGTTAACACTGCGTACTGTTAGTCCTTGTAGACAGTCTGTTAGGGTGGGAAGAACAGGACTCTGAGCAATTTCACCACATGTAAAACAGAGATAATGGCACCTACCTGCCTGGGTTGGTGTGAAGATTAAAAAGAATTTGTATGAAGCGTCTAATCCAATCCCTAACACAGAAGAGGCCTCAACAAATGTTAGCTTCTCACCTTAGGCGCACCTTATCCTTCGATCATGTTCTCCTAATTCTGAAATCCACATTGACTCTCATCCATCTCTTTCACAGAGCTTAGAAAAATTGACCTTGATATACTTCAATGACCTCCACAAAGCCACCCACACAAATGGTAAGAGATCTAGAGGCTGAGTCAGCCTCTGTAACTCTAGCTCTCCCAATCTAAAGGACAAATTTCTCTGGGGGCTTTGATAAAGAAAAAAAAAAAAAAAAGTCATGGGAACAAACAGTACAGAGAGAACATTTCACACACTGTCTCATTCATTAGAAAGTTGCTGTATCATAGCCTTCACATTGCACGGATACTGCAGCGATTTCAACAAAAGCTTTTAATCTAAATGTGAGTTCTCATTAAAGCTAGACTGGACAAGAGCTTTCCTCTAATAAAACTGAGCAGTTCCACTAGTCAGAAACCAGTCCCAGCCATTGCTAAAGCTCCAACTAGACCCTGTGGGCAAAAGGAAAGCAGAGCAGCACACTCTGGGCCTGGGGAACTGGGACTGGACCTTCAAAAAAGGAAGAAGAACTTCAGTAGAATAAACTAAGCAGAGAGGCCAGAAAAGTGCCTCTTCCTTCCCTTCCACTTCAACTGGGTTTTTGTATGACCCTCTACTGTCACCTCTTGACGAATATGCTACAGATGTGTGTACCTGCTTTCTCTTTCCTTGTTAAGACTGAAATGCCAGGCAGAAATTGACATAGACATTAGGAATGGGATAAAAACACATTTTTAAAATCATGTTTAAACAGGATTTTATAGCCAGACTGAATTGGGCTTTGGGTTTTGTTTTGTTTTTTCCATATTTTATTTCATTAAAGTTTTCATCTATATTTATCTGTCTATCTATCTACCTATCTATCTATCTAAGGGGGCTTCAGAAAGTTTGTGGAAAAGTTCCATTATCTTTCAAGTCTATTTTTCTGTGAACTTTTTGAATCCTCCTTATGTGTGTGTGTTTGTATTTGTTGTTGGTAAGTGCTGTCAAGTCAGTTCTGACCCATAGCGACCCTGTATAGGGTTTCTGAGAAGCAGCTGGTGAACTTGAACCACCAACCTTGCAGTTCAAATGGCTTTGTAGTCTGGCACATTAGCCCACAGCGCCACACCAGGACTTCATATATATATGGAATACATACATACATACACACACACATACATACATACATGGAAGGGGCTTCAAGAAGTTCATAAAACTTTTCATTATCTTCTATTTCCATTTTTCATTAATTTTTTAAAAGCCCCCTTCTATGTCCATATGATATGACATACACTAACCTTCTGTTTGGGTGATGGTATAATTTGGGTATGGATAAGGGTGAAGATTGAATAACATGATGAACAAAATATCATTGAACTATACATGTGAAGAGTGTTGGAATGTCAAACATGTTGTTACATATATATTTACCACAATCTAAAAAAATTGTTTACAATAGTTTTGTATCACTTTTCTCCAAGTATAGGATAGTATTTTGAATACGAAAGTAAATTAACTTAAAGGGAGAAAATTATATATGTGGTGTTGTTAAGTACCATTAAGTCGGCTCAGACTCACAGCTATCCTGCATAGAGTTTCCAAGGAGCAGCTGGTAGATTTGAACTGCTGACCTTTGGTTCAAACCGACCTTGTGGTCCATGCTTATCCTACAGTGCCACACCAGCACTCCATAGGTGTGTCTGTGTGTGTAGCTATATTTCCAAGTAGACAAGAATCAATAAACTGAGCAAGCACTTCACACTCTCAAGGATAAGATGGACTTAATATTTATATTGGACTTTGTAGTATTCAAAACACTATCTCACAAGCTATCAGAGCCAGCCATACTCCAGTTAGGTAGGTAAGATGGTTACTATTGTCCATACTTTTATGTAACACATGATGAAATTGAAGCTAATCAAAATTAAATGATCCCCAAACCCAACCCCACCCCAGTCTTATAGTTAGTGAGAAAAAAAAGTAAGATTCCAGCTTAGTTCTTTTGATGGTAAAACCAGCATTTTTCCTCCTACTCTAGGAAGCCTTTCGCCAATTTCCCAATCACACAAAGCAGCAGTTCTTACCTTCCAACTCTTCTTTCTCATAGTGAATATTGAGAATTGTACTGGTCCCGCCCTGGTCCACCACAGCTTCTTCATCTGGTCTCTGTTTAGACACAAAGAAGCAGTAAAATGCAGACGTTCATTCAGATGCTTAACTAAGCACCAGTTACATGCCAGGCCCTTTATAAAACACTTAGGGAACAAACACAAAATTACAAATATTATATAATTTGAACTTCTCAATAATTTTAAGTGTCAAATATGACAGCCATTCTCTTTCTCATTTTTGAAATGAGCAACCTGAGACTTAGAAAACATTCAATAATTATTGTTCAAGGTCACAAAAATGTGGTAAAAGGCAGAGCTAGGACAGAGCCCAAGTCTTCTGACTACAGATGGTATGCCTTTTCTACGTTATGCATATGAATAACATAGTGGCATTTTGCAAATGCTGTCAACAGCACTGCCAAATTTGGTGTAAATTAATCTCCTTGACCGGATCTGTAGTATTTTAGCCCATTTACCATTTCTCCATGAAATTCTCCATCCTGGAGTGGGATCACTTTCTCCTTTGTTCCAACTTTAAGCTCACCTCCTTCCTTTAACCAAATTTCCCAAGAGCTCGCTACCCTTTGTTTTCCCTACTAAATTTTAAAATGCCAACCGCAGCCTGAAATGCTTTGGCTTATTAGCAAACTAATAGGATCACACCTCAAACTACTTGTGTCTAAAACCACGTAACCTTCCTTCCAAAACTAGCTCTTGTGCTCATTTACTTATTCTACTCATTGCACCAGCAGCCAACATTTGACATTTCAAACTTTTTATCCACTTCACCTTTATAGAGTGGCTACCATAGGCCTTCAGGGAGATAGTTCCCTTTTCTTACCACATCCTTTGCAGTTTTTCAAATTCACCACCTTTCACTGTACCCTACACTCTGTAGCCCCTTTAACTCACTGTTGTTAGCTGTTGTTGAGTCAATGGTGGCTCTCTGTGTGTCAGAGCAAAACTGTGCCCCATAGAATTTTCAAGGCTGTGAACCTTCGGAAGCAGATTGCCAGTCCTGTCTTCCAACATACATTTCAAATCACCGACCTTCCAGTTAGAGGCCAGCGTTGAACTGTTTATACCACCCTAGGAGTCCTTTAAATCATTTTCAGTTTTGGAGCCACACCACTTTTCCTGAAATGTTGCTCCCTCTGCTGGAACTATTACCCTATCCCTGCCATTTCTCCCCACCCAGTCAGCTAATCATCAGTCATCATCCTATGAGTGATTAGATCTCAGCCTAAAAGTACTTCCTTAGAAGCCTTCTCTGACTAGCCCCACCCAACTCCCAGCACAATTCTCCCATTATATGTCTCATAAGCAAAAAAAATGACAAAATCTGTTGCTATTGAGTCACTTCCTATTCATGACACCCCCATGTGTGTAGAGAAGAACTGTAATCTTCTCAAGGGTTTTCAAGGCTTTGATCTTTCTCACCAGGCATTTCTTTCAAAGTGCCTTTGGGTGGGTAGTAGTAGAACACCTAGCTATGTGTGCCACCCAGGGACTCCATATGCCCTCATAAGGCTTTGTATTTAATAATACAATTATTAAAGGACTAGAATCGGGCTGTGAACTGCAAGATCAGCAGTTCGAAACTACCAGCTGCTCCCCGGGAGAAAGATGAGACTTTCTGCTCCTGTAAGGATTTACATCCTCGGAAACCCTGTACAGGGTCGCTATGAGTCGGAACCGACTCCATGGCACATAACCACCATCACATCTCTGTATGCACCCTGAGGGAAGGACCAGATCTGCCTTCCTCATCACAGTATTCTCAGCACCCTGTACAGACGTTTTACATAGGTGTTCATACAGTTCTGTGAAATGAATGACTATAACAGCATCTACCTTCTCAAAACCCTCACACCTGATTTATTTCAAAGGTACCTTAGCCAATTTCCCTGCCAACCTATATCTCTTACCAAACTTGCAATTCCAGCCTGGCTCACTTATCTTAAGGGCACATTACCACCTTTTTATCCAGTCTAGTCATTTGGCATGCCCATCCCCAACTCTCCATCACACCCTCACTTATCTTGCTCATATTTTCAGCTTACTCTTCAAAATTTATTCTTTTGTAGTTATCATCTATGCCCCAAAATAAGGACACTGAACATAAGACAATCCATTATCCCAAGGAGAAGTTTCCAAATAAATTTGGGGGACCAACTTAAATGAAGCAAACTTTTAGAGAAGTAGATGAATTAGTCAATTATCTACTGAGAGTACTTTGCTTATTAACTTAGTTTTACAGATACATCTGAAGCTATATATTACTACTACCATGGAATGATCCCCAAGGTATACTATTAAATTTAAAACTCAAGGTGGAGAAAACTGTACAATTTCTGCCTTTATCTAAGAAATGGTGTTGGGAATTTAAGTCTCTGTCTTTATTTTTTAAATAAATAAAGGGGAAAAAAAACAACAAAACTAGTATTTAATAATTACCTATGGAGAAGGGAGGGAACAAGGTAGAGAAGCCAAGAATAGAAGCTAAATGTCTTTGGATAGACCTTATGTCATAAATATTTTAAATAATTTAAAACAAAATTCAAATTTAAAAAAAAATGGAACAAATGCCAAGTGATGGCATAACTGTTCCAGGATTAATTATTCCAAGGAATTTTAAACCACAGTAAACAGACTGATCATCCTTATGTGTCCAACAGACAAAAAGAAATTAAGATTTTTTTTCTTCTGACTTCTTTGCTGTTGAGCATGTTAAAAAGGTCTTGTGCAGCAGATTTACCTAATACAACACGTTGTTTCATTTCTTGACTGCTGTTTCCATGATCCAAGGAAAATGAAGTCTTTGACAACTTCAATCTTTTCCCAATTTATCATGATGTTATATATTGGTCCAGTGGTGAGGATTTTTGTTTCTTTGCACTGAGGTATAATCCATACCGAAGGGTTACAATACTCATACATACTGATCTTAAAATACTTACTGATGAAATATTTATCAATGGTACTGTTTTGAAAATTTAATTTCTATTTCTTCACTGATAACAATTTTAATAATTGTCACGTAAGCTTAATTCATTTATTAGCTCATATCATTTTCAGTTATGACTCAGTTTTTTCTATTGCCTTGTTGTTAGGATAATACTGAATGTGAGTGATAAGAGGGCTTGGTCCATGGAAGAAAGCACTCTAAATTTTTTTTAATTTTTGCTTTCATGGTTTTGTTTTATTGTTGATGCCTATTAGCAGAGATAAAAAATTCACTTTAATTTCTTGATTGCTGAGAGTTTTATCACTAATGAATGTAGACCTTTGTCAAATGTGTTTTTCCTGAACTCACTGAGATTATATTCTAGTTTTTCTTCTTTACTTTGATTTTCAAATGTTGAGTTAACCTTGCCTTGATTCAACTTCATCATAATGTGTTCTTATATATTGCTGAATTAAATATGTTACTATTCTGTGTTAAATTTTGGTGTTTATGTTCCTGAGGAATATTAGTTATCATTTTCTTGTAATTTTGTTGTGTGGTTTTCATATCAAGTTCATTCTGGCTTCAGAAAATACATTGAGTAAAGTTCCTTCCTCTTCTATTTTATGGACGAATTTGTAAAAACTTAGGTGGTTTTGTTGTTGCTACTAATATTTTAAGAAGATTCTTACACTGTTTTTAGTTATTGTGTTATTGGCTGCAGTACTGGTGAGATTGCTGTGTGTTGTGAGGTAAAACAAATAAATAATTATAAGAACTTATTCTATGGCTCTAAAACCGGGATTCTCAGCAAAGGAAGTAAAGTTGTACAAAAGAAGAATTTAAATACAAACCATGTATTCCTGAGTTTTCATTAGAAATATCTACATGAATACATGGTGTGGCACTGTGGGTTAATGCACTGGACTGCAAAGTCAGTTTGAACCACAGGGTCAACAGTTCAAGCTCACCAGCTGCTCCTCGGAAATCCTATACAGGGTTGCTATGGGTCAGAACTGACTTGGCAGCATTTTACAACAATCCATTCAAAAGGAGTCCTGGTGTGGCACTGCGGGTTAATGTGCTGAACTGCAAAGTCAGTTTGAACTGCAAGGTTGGTGGCTTAAGTTCACCAGTTGCTCCTCGCTCCACAGACACCTTATATAGACAGGGTGCTAAGAGCTGAAATGACTAGGTGGCACTTAACAACAACAATATCCATTCCAAAGGCCTAGAAAAAGATGATCCAACAAAAACAATGAGCATCATTAGCATACAGACTGTGGTCTCTTAAAAAAAAAAAATATATATATATATATATATATTTCTACTAAAAGGAACCAACTTCTCAAGAAAATGGCTGATCAGAGGTCTGGGACAGGAAATACACAAGATGAGTCTAAAACATCATGTCAGCTGGCAAAGAAGCTCTCAGTAAGGGTAATAAATAACTACAATTAATTGAATATGTGGTTGTTGTTGTTAATTGCCATAGGTTCGGTTTCCACCCATAGCAACCCTGTATAGAGTTTCTGAGGAGCAGCAGGTTAAGCTTGAACTGCCGACCTTGCAGTTTAAAAGACTTTGCAGTTTGGTGCATTAACCCACTGCACCACACCAGTACCAAATGTTAAAATTCATGAGTTCACAATGTAACTTAACATATTAACGAAGTGGTCACATTGGAAGATAATGCTGGTAAACCAAGTAAATATTTTGAAAACTGGTAAATAGTTTATCCTGACTTTCAAATATGAATTATACCATAGAGAATGGCACTATAGAGTAAATGAAAGAAATTTTTCATTCTAGAAGAAAATTTGAAAGAATTATACACCTGTTCCTCATTTGTCAACTATCTCCTTATCCAGTGTTTCACACAACAATAGGAAAAAAATCTGTTATTCTACGATTTTGCGCATTAATGAGAAATGTCTGTCAGTAACCAATGCCAAGGTGTGAGGCGAGAGTAACGCTGCCTGTGATGGTTAGGGCTATTGCATCAGCTTGGCTGGACCATGTGGTCCCTGGAGGTTTGGCAGTGATGTTACAATGTAGTTATCCTCCATCTCGTGATCTAATGCGACCATCCTCTCTTTTCACATAATGCCAAATTTCATAATGACCTGGTCTGTGGAAGGTAACTATGTTGATAAGTGAGAAATGGGATACATATGAGGAGGCTTCAAAAAGTTCATGGGGGGAAAAAAAATCCATTGTTTTTTAATCCCATATATGAGGGTGAGTCAAAAATTATCTGCACTCCCACTACAGAATTTATTTTTATCAACTTTTAGAAAAGATAAATATATTATTTTTTTTTTACATAATCTCCTTGCTTTTCAATATACTTTGTCCATCTTTCAACAAGCTTTTGTATTCCTGTATTAAAAAATGTTTTAGTATGAGCAGCGAGCCACAATATCAATGTCGTCACTTCTTCATTTGGGGTGAAACTTCTTCCTTGAAGGGCTGCTTTCTTGGATTTTCAGGGGACCAAACACTCAGGTGGACCAAGATTAGGACTACAGGGGAGGATGCTTTAACACCTCAAAATGAAGTTTTTGCAGTGTCAATAGTGTGGGGAGGTGTGTGTGGATATGCATTGTCATGCCCTTGGATAGCAGTCCTCTGCATTTAATCCAAAATTCAGGTTTCAACTCTTCAGTGAGCATCTCACTGTAAAGAGAACTGTTAATTGCTGAACTTTTTTTTTTTTAATTAATTTTCTATTGTGAAATGGGTGACGGTTTACAGAGCAAATCAGTTTTTCATTCAATAATTCATATCCATTTTGTCTTGTGTCATTGATTTCAATCCCACAATGTGACATCATTTATCCTCCTTCTTCCCTGTGTTTCCCAATTCCATTCCATTCCTCCTTCTTTCATAAGCCCTCCTGCTTCTGAACTTTGTCCCTGGGCAAATGTTGCCCTTCTGATCTCCTGTGGTTGATTGGTCTAAGGTGTACATACCTCCCTAGTGTCACGGCTCCTTTAATAGACCTATTGTTGGGCTGAAAATTGAACCTCAATTCCTGGCCTGAGGGCCATAGTCTCTGTCAGATCACTAAACCTAGTCTTTATTTATGATTTTGAGATTTGTTCCACAATTTTCTCCCACTCTATCCAGGACCTTTTAATGTGACCCCTTTTAGAAAGGTCAGTAGTGGTAGCTAGACACTATCTATTTAGTTCTTCTGGTCTCAGGATCATGGAGGCTAAGATTTGCAAGGTAACATAATATTTAATTTAATTATATACATATACCATAACACAAGAAGCTCTGGTAGCATAGTGGTTACAGATTGGGCTGTGAACCTTAAGGTCAGCAGTTCAAAACTACCAGCTGTTCCATGGGAGAAAGATGAGGCTTTCTGCTCCCGTAAAGATTTACAACCTCAGAAACTCTGTACAGGGTTGCTATGAGTCAAAACTGACTCCACAGCACATAACCACCACTAACTACCATTACACAAAAAATCTAAATGAAATTTTAAGGGACTAGGTGAAAATATCATAGTAAGGGGCTTCAAAATTCAAAACATTTGTGGAAAAATAAAATTAAAGTATAATGGAATTTTTCCACAAACCTTTTAAAGCCCCCTTGTATGTATCTGAATATAAGGTAACTAACCCCATGATTGCTGAACCTTTTTAATGACAGTAATCCAATACTGGATCTTGAAAACCAAAGAAAACTGTAAGCATCAATTTTCCAGCTGATGGAAGACTTAACGAACTTTTTCTTGGTCCGCAATTAAGGATGTTTCTATTCCATACTCTGCCATTCATAATCTCAGGCTCGTAGTGATGAATCCTTGTCTTGTCACCAATAATGATTTTTTTTTTAAAGAAACCTTTACCTTCCTTTGTGTATTGGTCCAAATTTTGTTTGCAGAGGTCCAAACACTCCTTCCTATGCTCTTCCATGAGTTGTCTCAGTACTCAGTTCGCACAAACTTTGTGAAATCGAAGTCTGTTGTGGCTATTAAATCAGCCATGGCTGATCGCCAATGATTTGCCACATAATCCACTGTCGCTTGTCTATCTGACAGAATCATTTCACATGCACGCTCAATGTGGACGTGGACGGGTGTTTAATATAACTGGAGTGCAGATAATTTTTTACTTGTCCTCGTGTGCATGTGTGTGTGTATGTTGTTGTTAAGTGCCATTGAGTCGGTTTTGATTCATCGTGACCTATGTAGGGTTTCCGAAGAGCAGCTGGTGAACTTGAACTGCCAACCTTGTGGTTTGAGATGAAAAATACCACCTTCAGAAGTATATAGATGTAGATGGAGTATGTGTTGAGAACTAAGTTTTACATTTTTATAGTTTTGGTTAATAAAGGTTTCTAAGATTTTGTAGCAATGTGTTTTTACTTACCCTCATACATTCATGGATTTCTAATATGGCGTTGGAGGATAAGCACAAGACTGTTAACCACAAGGTTAGCAGTTTCAAACCCCACCAGTCCTTGGAAACCCTTTACAGGGTCACTATGAGTTGGAACTGACTCAATGGCACTTAACAACATACATTCGTGTGTGTGTGTGTGTGTGTGTGTGTGTGTGTATAGGAGGGCTGGTATGGCACTGTGGGATAATGCACTAGACCGCAAGATCAGTAATTCAAATTCATTGCTCCTCGGAAACCCTATATAGGGTTGTTATGAGTCGGAACTGAATCGATGACACTTAACAACAATATATGCAGAAAATATACATACATAAATTATTGACTACTTTTTTTCATGTTGATTTCCCCACCAGTTTATAATACACAAAAGACAAGGACCAATTAATTACAATGCTTGGTACTGTCCACAGATACCTGGTCCAGAGGTTATCAGGAAAAAAAGACAGGAGGAAGGAAGAAAAGAAGTGTATGAAAAGTAAGGTCAATCATGTGGAAAATTCAGATTAAAAAATCAACTATTGAAGGAAAAGAAGAGTTGTTATTTGTTCATTTCCTTACTTTAGATTCGTTAACCACAGCTTACATTCACTGACCATCCACTTTGTCTTGCCAAAGAAAACAGAACCACTGTCAATAACCATTAGTCAAGAGCATTTGAAAAGTCAGGCATGAATGTCAATGTGTGGCTCTTGTTTGGATCCTGGTTTAAATAAACCAACTATTTAAAATAAAATTGCAAGGCACTCAGAAATGTAAACAACTGAGTTGGTATTTTATTATGTTAAACAATCATTTTTACTTTTGTAAGGGTAATAATAATACTGTGAAATGGTAGTTGTGTTCATTATTTTTTAAAGGGTTTTAATCTTTAATAATATATACTGAAGTTTTTATTGATGGCTAGGATTTGGGAAGAGGGGTTAAAGAATGGGTTAAGACATAAATGAAGCAAAATTGGTTATGCATTAATTGTTGAAAACAAGTTATGTGTGCATGAGGATTTATTATGCAAGTCCCTACTTTCTATATGCTTGAAATGTTCCACAGATTTCATGCATATACAGAGTTTGTTTAAAAATCATTTAAAATGAAGACAAAAACATCATGTCTCATCTGTCTGTACTTGTTGCTGATTCCTCAATAGTTGATTATTATTGCCTCTAATCCAAGGAGGTTGCAATAGACTCATGGAAAAATTCCATTTTCTTTTGGTTTCGTTTTCCTACAATCTTTCTGAAACCCCCTTATTTAATTACCATCATCATTTATGGCAAAGAGGATTTCTTAAACTGAGACCCATGGATTTCTACATTATCTATTAATGCACTTCAGAGAATCTGTAGGAATATTTGGGAGTGTGTATTTTTCTTTGGAAAGGGCGGTCATAGTAAAACACCAGATTTACACTCTGCTAGAAATAAAAACAAAGAGTTTTACTGAAGGATAAAAGTTTTGCAATGTTGGGAGACACACAAGCATCCAGGTAGGATACGACACTATTCCAAATTGCAGGGAGAACAGTGAGGTTTTTATCAAGTAGAGTAAACAAAGATGGGTGTGCTCACAGCAAACTTGGTGTGGAGGGGAGGTACATGGCACAAAGTTACAAGGAGGTTGTTAAACTGTATTCTTAAACATTAATTTCTAACCTAACATTAACGCTCACCTGATGCTAAGACTGTTCTCTTAACATCAGTTCATCCTGGGAAATAACTGAGTCAACTTTCTGCATGTTTGCCTCTCCCTCTTAAAATAAGATTATAAACTATACTTTTACAGATTTATATAGAATCAGGAGAAATGGAGTGAAGATCTCAGCAAATGAAGTCTACTTTAGGGAAGTCAGGAAATAGAACTCAATTTGGTTAATTGGTGATTGCCACATTTTGGTTACAGAGTTACAATTACAAGGTTTCATCTAGTTCCTAACCTCTTGGGAAATGTTGACTAAAGCTGTTTCTCCAAGGCAAACTGTACAAACATTCCTGACAAACATCTTTTAACAAAAAATCCTAGTATAAACTAAAATCTGACCTTTGGCTCTTTTACAACAGTTAAACTACACAAGGCTAAATTTTCTTGTCAGAAGAACAGGAGCAAAGACTGTAAGCCAAACTGCAGCTTGATAGAAAATGGAATTTTAATTTAGGCCTAAATTCACTCATTTCTGTTAAGCCAGAATCTCAATTTTAAGGTTCACCTTCACAGGGTCCAGAACATTCATCAAATTCTCAAAGGAGCTTGTAACATGTGAGAACCACATGACAGAAACTGAAGAGAAACAGTCAAGGAAGGATGAACTAGAGAAAAGGCCCTGTTTCCAAAGTAGCCTCTGTTTCACTACTTTACTTTTCCCCTTCATTGCTAACAAAGACTGACTTGGTCAATGTGAATTGATTTGGAATGCCTACCTCAAAGACTGGATAACATAAAAAGAACTAAGGCCGTTAAATACACATTAAAACATGTATGGCAGACATTGAAATTGCAAGGCAGACCTTGAGGGAGAAAGCATTACTATGAGCTTTAAAAAAAGCAAATGATAGTTGAGTAGCCAACCAGATTCTTGCTTATGTTAGGACAAATTAAAAGGTAAGGCTGAGTCTTACAAATTGACAACAGCTCCTATAAGTAGCTACAAGGTTACAAAGGGGGTGGAGTGGGCAGCCAGTCTGGAGCTCTTTCCTCCTGACATACCTCTCCTGCTGTTCCAATGTACTTGCCCAAACTGGACTCTCACCACTGTCCTGCCAGTCTCAAATTTTTTACCTCCAGAAACTCTCATCTTTTCCCTCCCTAAGAACCAGATGTTTCCAAAGATTGTATCTCTAAATTGTATCTAACACCTCCCAGCTCTCAACCCTTGGCCTAAGAGTCAGCATTTTAACATTTTTACATCAACAAATATAAAGATGATTTGAAGAGTTTCTAATACGCAAACTGAGTTAGTAAATTAGTATTTGTTGTTGTTAAAGTACCATCAGGTCAATTCCAACTCATAGCGACCCTGTATAGTGTTTCTGGGGAGCAGCTGGTAAGTTTGAACAGCCAAAATTAGTACATATTTAGCTTGTACTAAGAACTTAATATACATTACTTCACTTAAGCTTCACAATAGTTGTAAAACAAAGCTAACAGCTCACAAGAGCTAAAGGAGATAAGCAGAACTCCTATTTAAGGCTTATCATATGTTAATATCACCAAAAGCAAAGCAGGGCGGCTCTGTAAGATAAACACTGGACTGTGCACCACAAGAGCCACTCCATTGGGAGAAAAAGGAAGCTTTCTGTTCTTGCAAAGATTTATAGGCTCGGAAACCCTATAGGGTCTCTATGAGTTAGAATGACTTAAACACTTCAAAAGCAAATCATTTGGACATTTTAGAGAGCTGGAATCACCTAATCATGGGTCAGTGTCCACAATGTGAATAGCTCAAGATCCACCTTCTTAAATCTTTAATGCTCCAGAACATTGGACTCCAAAGTGTCCTTTAACAACCAGAATCCCAAAGTTCTCCAACTCCTTATTCCCTTCCAACTTTTCCTTCATTCAGCAGAGCCTCTGAATTCTGGTCCTCTGCATGTCCTGTCACTAAACTTGACCCACAGATCCCCAACTCTCCAGCATCCTCAATTTGACATCCCCACTGAATGCAGATACCCTCTAGCAAGAAAAAAAAAACATTCCACACTGACTCATACAACTGCTCCAGACTTCCTCTTCTCAGCAGCCATGACCTCTAAATACCCAGGAGCTCTCTATTCTGACTTTCCAGGAACCTACTCAACTCACTCTTGAAGTCTTGAGTGTGGCACTGTAGGATAAGCACTGGGCTGCTAACCACAAGGTCTGTGGTTCAAACCCACCAATTGTTCCTTGAGATCCTATACAGGGTTGTTAGGAGTTTGAACCAACTTGACAGCACGTAACAACTCAACTCACTGCCATCAAGCTGATTCAGACTCATAGCAACTGTAGACAGGGATTCCGAGGCTGTAAATCATTACAGGAGCAGAAAGCTTATCTTTCTCCTGTAGAGCAGCTGGTGGGTTTGAACTGCTGACCTTGAGATCAACAATGCAGTGCTTTATCCTACAGCATAAACAGGGTTCCTTCAGCAGCCTGCTATGTTGTTACTTACTGTGTGCTGTTAAGTCAGTTCTGATTCATAGCGGTCCAAGAGTGCCTGGTGGGTGTGAACTGCCGACCTTGCAGTTAGCAGTTCAGTGCTTATCCTACAGCACCACATCAGGACTCTAGCAACCTACTGTTGTTGCTGTTAAGTGCCGTCGAGGGAGTTCCAACTCACAGCGACCCTAGTTTCCGAGGAGCAGCTGGTGGTTTTGAACTGCCTTACAGTTAGCAGTCTAGTGCTTATCCTACAGCACCACACCAGGACACCCAGAAGCCTACTAGGGGCCTGAAATTCCAAAACAATTCTGGTTTCTCACTGATCCACTCGGAATCATTCTTGTTCAGTATAGACTTCTAGTTAGTATGCAAAACAGAGTCCTGTTCCCCCAAAGATGTACACATCCACATCCCTTCATAATTGTTAAGTGTTGTTAAATCAGTTTCACCTCATAGAGACCTTGTATAGGGCTTCCAAGGAGCAGCTAGTGGGTTTGAACCACAGATTATGGTAAGTATACCAGTGCTTATCCTACAACACCACACCAGTTCTCCACTCCACATTCCTAGAACATGTGAATATGTATATTACCTTAACATGACAAAGAGGAATAGCCAACTTTTTAAAAGGGAGTCAATCAATCCTTCATGTTTCATGTGAACTCAAGGTAATCACAAGTATCCTTAAAAGCAGAAAGGTAGTACTTGTGAACTGATAAGTCAGTTCCATCTCAAACCCCATAGAGGTTTTCTTTACTGGAGCAGAAAGCCTCCGCTTTCTCCCACAGAATGGCTGGTAGAGATCGGAGTTGCTGACCTTTTTGGTTAGCAGCCTAGCTCCTAATCCACTACTTTACCAAGGCTCCTTAAAAGCAGAAGAGCGCAGTCACTCCATATGATAAATAATGGATTATGAGCCACAGGTCTGCAGTTCGAGCCCACCAGGGGGGCTGAGGGGGTGGAAAGATGAGGCATTCTGTTCCCAAGCAAAGATTTCAAAAGTCTCAGGAACCCTGTATAGGATCACTGTGCATGGAAACTGACTTGAAGTCACTAACAACAACTGGGTCAGAGAAAACAGTTCTGAAACAAAAGCCAGGGCCTGAGAAATAAAATTGTTAGCTCTGAAGTTGAGAGAAGGGGCCTATGAGCTAAGAAAGGCCTGAAGCCTCTAGAAGCTGGAAAGGCTGAGGAAACAGATTCTTTCCTAAAGTCTCCTAAAATAAACAGAACCATACAAACGTAGTGATTTTATCCCAGTGAGACTGGTATCGGACTTCTGAACTATTGAATTGTGAGATAATAAATCTGTGTCATTTTATACCATGAAATCTGTTGTAATTTGTTACAGCAGTGGTAGAAACCAAATCATGGCTTCCTAACTACCAATGCCAGGGTACAGTTGTTACTTACTACCTTATGGGTAACAACCAACCTCTCCATTATCTAAAATGTGTTGTTGTTACCTAGCAGCAGATTAGGAATAAACAGATGGGCTTTCTGGGTCCTGATTACTACTGAGGCAAGCTTGATTACTGAAAGCCCTGTCTACCCTGCCAAGGCAAACAATGAGCTAAGACAATTATCTACAAATTTTGAAGGAAGTAAATTTGCAGACTCAATTGTCCCTTAAACTGCTTCAATTCTCTGCTTGGCAAGTCAGCCCACTCTCTCCTACTGAAGCTCCCCTACAGAGCTGATAAAGCCAAACAAAGACAATGCCCCCCAGATTCCCTGATTCCCACAGATGGAAATACCTAAGTGTGGGAAAAGGGGACATGAGTCAAAGAGAGAGGTAGAGAAGTATGAATGCAATGTGTTGAGAGGAGAAACTGCCATGATGAATACTTTTGTTCATGAATATACAGCAAATATTTACTGACCGCTTTCCATACACTGGCCACCACCCTCAGAAAAACTGACTTGCACCCTACACAACCATTCATTTGTTGTTGTTAAGTGCTGTCAAGTTGGTTCCAAGTATGTTTCTCCTCCAGATCCTCTGGTGGGTTCAAACCACTGAGTTTTGGGGTTAGCCGCTGAGCAATAACCATTAATTACACCACCAAAGTGGTGGTGTGGTTGGTGCCATGGAGTCGGTTCTAACTCATAGCGACCCTGTCCTGGGTTTCCAAGGCTGTGAATCATTGCAGGAGCAGAAAGTCTCATATTTCTTCTGCAGAGCAGCTTGTGGACTTGAACCTGGGACCATGTGACTCGCAGTCTAGTGTTTATCCTCTAGGGTCACTGCGCTCCCAACCATTCACTGACTCACAAATCTTTACTGAGCTCCAACATGTGTCCGAGTTAACGGATGCTAGAATTCAGGTCTCTACTCAACCTCAAGTTGGGATGAACCACAAGATCAGCAGTTCAAGCTCAGCAGTCACTCCTCGGAAACCCTCCATAGGGTTGCCAGGAGTCGGAACTGATCCGACAGCACTTAACAACAACAGGAACTCTTGGAGTTGTGGCACTGTACAATCAGCACTGTACTACAAACCACAAGGTCGGCAGTTCAAACCCACCAACTGCTCCTTGTAAACCATGAACAAGGTCTCTATGAGTCAGAACAGACTCAACAGCACTTAACAACAACAACAACAGGAACTCTTGGCATTTTCCCAGATCCACCATAAGACATCCTCTTCTTATCAGTCATGCTTCTCAAGTATTGTCCATTTACCAGAGTTTGTTATTCTGAAGACTTCTGCACAGTTTTCATTGTGAGTGGGCCTGTGGATCAGGCCCGCTCACAATTGTACAGATGCACTTGCTCCTTCCTCAGACACCACCATCATCCCTGAACCAGCCCCTGCACCTTGTAGGTCTCAGCACCACTTGGCTCAAAAGCAGAGGGTTCCAACCTCTGCAACCCTCTTCTCTAGCACTTGTTTGCTCGGTTCTGAAAGTGCAAATAACTGTGAACCTGAAAGATGTCTGCAGTTCCAGTCTTAACACTTCCCCTAAAGTTTTCCAATCTTCCTCCCCACTGACTCAAAATTTCAATAACCATTCCCGAAATCTTATCAAAATTCAGTAGTAAGCTCTCACTAGGCGATACTAAGTTATACCAATAGCCTCATAGCTGGCCTCTCTCATTCTACTCTCTCCCCATTCTTTGTGCATCTTGCCATACATATCTTCCCCAGCATTTACTAAGTATCACTCAGAGTCCGCACTGATTTCGGTGTCAAAAACACAAACTGCACTAAGTCAGTGATGAAGGAAACATTCTGTGGAGAAAGGCAGCCCTACCACTTATTATAAGTGACTTCATCTCTCAAGATTTCGATTTCCTCATTTAGATAAAGGAGACAATAAAGGTAGCTACCTCTCAGAGTGTTTGTGAGAATTAAATGAGATAATTCATGGAAAATACATAGCCCAATACCTGGTACATGACAAGCACTCAGTGAAAGTTAACTAAACAACACGAACAGACATGCACTCTGACTGGTGACCACGTGGGTCACCGATAAGGGGAAGTGAGGTTAAAACTGCAACGAAGCAGCAAGCTAAGCCCTACCATGTTCAATAGACTCCTGTGAATCCGGGTGGAGACCTGGTTGGCCAGCAAGACCTGGGAACTCCTGGGCCAAGTCAGTGACATAGCCACAGAGGGCTAGAGTGGAGAATGAAGCGTCCAGTTGATAAGAAGACAGGGCATTTGCACAAGAATACCCACACTTGCAGATAATACCCACTTGACCTGGCTTCAATGGCTGGATAATCAGAACTCAACTAGAAGAAGAAAGAAGAGGACAAAAAGCGTAATCTGATACAATTTGATGAACCTGACCTACACCTATGGATGTAGTAGCTCAAAAGAGGGAACAAATCTTTACAGCAAGGATCTTCCCACCCACTCAATACACAGGGTAGACAGGGATGGGCAACTTGGACATTGGCTACCCAAAATGGGGGGCTACAAGGGCAAGAACTGACTGGCTCACAAGGTTTCAAGAGGCTAGATCCAAAAGATATGGAAAAAGGTAGAATTTCCACTGAGTATTATCCAATCTGTCTGGGTGGGACTGATGAAAGGAGATGGGCTGGCACTCATGTGGCACAATGGCTGGAAATGTAAAGGTAGACATTTTGTAGCAAAAGGAGGGGAGTGGTTGACTTTGCAGTTCATGAGCGGAGGTCCCTGGGACCATCAAGGGAGAAGAGCAGAATGTGGAACCCTACCCAGAGAAACAGTGATGCCAGAGATGGGGGCAGAGACGATGACGTGGAGAGATGGAGCTGCTGGGAACTCTAGACCCAGAGAGGGAGAGGGGCTGTGTGCTGATCACCAGGGAGTAGGCTTGTAGGATATACCCTTTGATTGGCTGATGATGCATGGAGAGAATTGTAACCATGGCAATGAAACGATATACGATAGGATGAATGTAAAGCTAATGTTCGCCCATGTAAACTATCACATAATTCACAATAACACATTTTTAAAAAACCAAAAAAACAAAAACCCAGGAACCTTATACAAGATCACTATGAGTAGACAGCTCTGAGCAAAAACGACACCATACAATTTATAAATAAAGACAATGTTACTGATAGCAACTGAAAATTATAACAAGAGATTTAGAAATAAGTACTGTTGATGTAACAATTCTATGCTAGCAAGCAGTTCATGAATCTATCAGACAGAAGATCAAGTATTATCAGAATAGTATTTCATTTGAAATACATGTGCAATGGATAAACACATTTATCTGCAAACCAAAAAGTTGGAAATCCGAGTCTACTCAGAATAATATTAGAAGAAAGGCCCGATGATCTACTTCCAAAAAATCAGCCACTGAATATCCTATGGGACAGATCTAATGTGATATACATGTGGTTGCCTTGAAACAGAATCAGCTTGACAGCAATTGTAATTTGAGGACATTTGTTCTAAAGTAGAAGAAACATGTTGTTGCGTTAAGTGACGTCAACTCAGTTCCTATTTACAGCAACCCTATATAGGATTTCCTAGGAGTGGCTAGTGGGTTTGAACTGTCAATCAGGACAGTTGTGACTAGCCAGTGTATTATCCCACAGTGCCACACCAGGACTCTTTATATTTTAGGATTGCTGTTGTGGTTAATTGCCATCGGGTCAGTTCGAACTCATAGCAACCCTGTATAGGGTTTCCAAGGAATGGCTGGTTGGTTTGAACCACCAACTCTTTGGTTCAAACAGACCTTGCAGTCCAGTGCATTATCTTGCAGCACCACACCAGGACTAATTTCAATGTTTAATAAAAAACAAATATTTAAAAAAAAAAAGAAAAAGTTAACAACAACAAAGCGAGCTCTCAGTTTAGCAACAGACACAAACATGCATACTCCAGAAGTTAAAGGGTGGGAGGGTAGGGAAGAGAAACTGCACTATGTGCTGTGAGCAGAAAAGAAACGTTGGTAGTGCAGAGGTTAAGCATGTGGCTACCAACAAAAAGGTTGGCAGTTCAAACCTACCAGCTGTACCACAAGAGAAAGATGTGGCAGTCTGCTTCTGTAAAGATTTTAGCCTTGGAAACCCTATGGAGAAGTCCTACTCTGTCTTAAAGAGTCTTATATATTCCAACTAAGAGTTGGAATCAACTCAGCAGCAAAGGTTTTTTTCAGGTGAGCAGAGAAGACTGAGTGACAAATTTTGCTTGAGTGTCATGAAGCTGGCCTTGAAGTTAACAGTGAAGCAGAGGGAAGACTACTGAGCAACAACATGACAGTCGAGAAGTTTTGTGTAATCAACCAATGGACAACTGTGGCTCTGTGCTATTACTGACTAGACTATAATCTCTTTAAAGGAAAGACACCATAATTTTGAATATGGGCACCTGATAATTTATATCAGAAACTTTGCTGGATTTTCAGCCTGGTTCCTGCCCTCATGAAACTTATATTCAATTAGATAATAAACAAGAAATCAACAGAACACAATAAAACAGGACTGTATAAAAAAGTGATTGGGGGGTAGAAGGTCAGGGAAAGGCACCCTGAGAAAATAATATTTCAGTTGAGTCCTGAAAAGGCCTGAAGTGTCCTAGGTAGAGGGGACAATAAGAACAAAGGTTCTGAGGCACAAAGGAACTTGCCATACAGAAGAAACAGGGGAAAGCCATTGGAGCAATGCATAGTTAGAGAGTTGAGGGAGGCATTTATGGAAGTGGGCAAGGCCTTGAACACATAAAAGTTTGTCAAGCCATGATAAGGAGTTTGGATTTGATTCTAATATGCAATGGGAAACACCTGAATGATTTCAAGATAGAAACTTCCGTATATTGCTACGGGTAGAGGGGCAAGAGAGGAAGCAAGCGGGAACAGCTAGGGAATTAATGCAATGTCCCAAACCCTAGAAAAGAAAACAGAGTTCTATTTAGATGCGATGTCTGGAATTTCTCTCTCTACATTAAGTTATACAATCTACTCATTTTGCAAGACTAGCTGGGCACAGAGGAGGCATAATTGTCATTTTCAATTAGCTGTGTCTCCTCCAATTCATTCTTTTTACCTTTTCTCCCTCTGTCCTCATTCTCTTTTCCTCTCTATGCCTTGAATTCCTATTTGCTGCTTATCATTGACTCCTGTCTTAATGAGGTCCTCCTGTTCTCAGTCTATTCCTTCCCCTCTCCTCACCCCACCAACCTATGAAAGTTTCACCATGTACAGGAGATGATTATTTTCTGTTCTGGTCCAAAAGCACTCAGGAATGATCACTTTCACAGAGCACTAATAGAAGCCTAAGGGCTACTATGCATGGTAAGGACAGCCTCCGAATGGTCACCCATTTCCCTCCAGCCTTTCTCCCCAGAGATATCTTTCAGTAGGAAAATCTGTTCAGGATTTTTCCTTCTCTCTCCCACCCCTCTTTCGTTCCCCCTCTTCCTCTCCCTACATAAGCCCCTTCAGTTGCTTCCCCTAGTTCTTTCAGATAAATACCACCATCTTCAACTTGAGCTACAATGACTCTGGATCATATAGTTCCAGAGTTCATTGAACATCACTTCTTTCGAGGCTGCTTGCAACTCCAAGCACACTGACCTTCTTTCAGGTCTTCTAAAGACATGCCCCTTCTGCCACAGGACCTTTGTATATACTATTTCCTTTGCTACAAGGCTCTTTGATCTCACTCTTCCCTCAGTTAACACTTTAGATCTTTGCCCACATTTTCTTCCCTAGTAAACTCGTCTCTGATCCAAGACCAAGGTTGGAACCACTGTTAGGCACACTGCCTTTCCTTCAACGTACTTACCATGGTTTATAATAACATATTTTACTTGTGTGATTGATTTTAAATTATCGTCCCTTCCCACTAAACGATAAGCTACAGGAGGGCCAAAACTTTGCCTATTTTTGTTTACTACTGTATGCCAAACACAAAAAGGAGGACTAAATATGGCAAGGTTTTCCAAAATCTTAAATATGGCTCCTTTCTTGACTATAAGAAAGGAAAGAGGGAACTAAAGATCTTCCATTAACAAACTGTTAGCAGGAAAAAAATGAGAGAGTCAGACTCTGATACCCATTTTATACTACAAACTCAATGTTTGCCCTGCCCCTTCCAGAAACTATCTCCTACCTCAGTCGTCCTTCCTAAAACAGCCCATTCCCTTCAAAGCTTTCCACTTCACCATTACCAACCTTCACTCCCCTTTTTTCAAGACAGTGGCGCTGCCATATGACTGCACAGGAAAGGGGGAGAATTCAAGGAGCTACCTACCACTCACTGCTACACAATAAACATTATTTCACAAAAACCCTTTCACCGAGGACACTTCATCTAATCCTCAAACCAAACGTGCGAGGTAAGCAAGGCAGATATTATCATTCCCGTTTTAAAAGATGGAGAAACTGAGGTTCAGAGAGGTAAGTGAATTACTCAAGGTCACAAAGCTTGAGAGAGGCTTTAGATTTAGGTTTCGAACCTAACACCTAGTCCAATGCTTTGTCTTAAATTAGCCAACTCAACAATTCATTTAACAATTACTTAAACCTGGTGTTCCCATGCTCCTAAACAAATACAGATTTTCCTGATCCCAGCCCATTTCTGCTTCCCTATCCAGAACTTGTCAGATGTCTGTGTAATGGGCTGGTCCGAGTTATACCGCTGCGCTATCAGAACGAGATTTGATTTTAGTCTTCAGTCTTTCCAGCTCTTTCTCTGCGCTATCAAAACAAACAAACCAACAATAAACCCAGAAGTCCCTAGAAATAAAAATACAAAGAACCTGCTCCATTAGAGCAGGGTTTCTGCCACAGAACAACGCGAGGCTACAAGCCAGCCTCTCCCGACAGGGACAGGGAGGACCCAGGCGACAGAGGTCACAGCCAGCCGACCGTCAGCTCCTCAGCGGCGCAAGAGATGCGGCAGTGTCGCCAGCTCGCAGGTTCGGCCCAAGGTCACCCTCCCGCAGCCCCTGCCGGATCCCCAGTCGTCCGGAGCGCCCCCTGGCGTCCCGGGCCGGCCTCCCCTCGCCCTCAGGGAGTGGCCTGAGGAGCCGGGGGCTGGGGGCAGAAGGAGAGGATGAGGAGGCTGAGCCCCGGGGAGGAGCGGGAGGCGGGGCCCTACCTGATAGCTGAGGACGCTGTCCGACTCGTTACTCCCCGCTGGCATGGCGGAACCGAACTAGTTCTAGCCCGCGGCTTCCAGGCCGAGCGTCAGTCGCCTTCGCACACTGGTCGCCTCTAAGAGGATCGCCCAAGTGGCGACCCCAACCCTGGAGCCAACGGTCAACCATCAACCACCGCCTCCTCCATAGCCACCGGTCCGCTAGGCTTCCATCGCAGCCAATCAGCGCGCGGCCTGTGTGGCCAATCAGCGCGCAGAGCACGGGAGGACGCTGTCCGGCGGTACCCTGGGCTACCAGGAGGAGGAGGAAGCCCAAGAACCAACCGCTCCTAGGCCTGGTTGCCGTGGAAACCGCCTCCCTCCCTTTAGAGGCCTCTGGACTTGAAGGTCCTTCCAATTGCTTCCTAGAAATTGAAAATCTCGTGCTTCTGTATGCGGCTGTACCTGACACTTGAAAACTGGGGAAGCGTCGCTCTTGTCTATTCTGATTTTATTGCTTGGGAGTTGCTTTTGTAATTTGGGGGGATTCAGTCCCTCCCGATTTAATAATGTAATAATTGAAATGAAGAGAGAGGGTCTTCTAAAATTAATGGTTATTTGCTGAGTTACTGGAGATTAAAAAGAATTCCGCAGATTCACTATGACTCAAATCTTCTTTTTGGGTATCAGACTGACAGCAAAAAGGGTAGAATTGAGCTAAGGGTGATTGTAATTACACACACACACAAACACACACACACAAAAACTGCTTTCAACTTTTCTAAGATAAATTATTTTCTAAGGTAAATTATTTAACAGCAAAACTACTTATCTAAGATAAGATTCGAATATCATGAACAATGAATTCAATTGGATTTGAATTTCAAAGAAAAGAAAGACTGGCTAAAGCCCTGTGTATACAGTATCAGATCAGAATGTAGGTGAATGCCATCATTACTGGGAAAGAGAATCATTGTAAATAATTCTCAGCCTTTGAAAAAGCAAGACTTGGGGATCATGTTCTGGTACATGTTTGTATTCTTCTCCTAGAGCTGCTGTAAGAAATTCACAAAGTGGGTGGTTTATAAGAGCAAAAATCTATTATCTCACAGTTCTGGAGGCTAGTTTTCTGAATTCAGGATGTTGGCACAGCCATGTTCGCTCAGAAGGCTCTATCTAAGGGGAAGATTGTTTGTCTCTCCTGGTAGCCCCAGGCGTTTCTTGACATCCCTTGACCTGTAGCTGAATCTTCACATGGTGATCTTTCCCCTGTGTGTGTCTCTGTGAGTCTCCTCTTTTATAAGGACACCACTCAGGATTAGTTCCACCTTACTGCTGAATGACTTCATGTTAATAACATCTTCAGTGACCCTGTTTCCAAACAAGTTCACATTCACAGGTCCAGGGGGTAAGACTTCAACATCTTTTGGGGGGATACAATTCAGTCCATAACAATGATAGCATTTCATTCCCTACATATCACCCCCTGCATCATCCCTGATGAATTTGAAATTTAAGAATACTTGCTTCAGTGTTCTTAAAGGAGGACGATATTCCAGGTCTCCTGTCTAAGCCTCTTGCCCAGTTTCTGAGTCTTAGTGTTCCAATCTCTTCACTAGTCCTCTCCCTTAGACCTGGTGTTCATATCCAAGTCTCACTCCCATTTTTCCCATCTAAATCACAACTATTCAAAGTCAATATCAAAAGCCACTTCTTCTAAGAAGCCTTTCCTTATCCCTCTCTCCCACCACTGAAACCTCATAACACTTACCTTTCCTGCAGCAGTTACCACACTGTGATATGCTACTTGTATGTTGACTTTGCTTACTACAATACCTTACATTCTTTAAAGGTTTTGCAAATTTTTCTTATGCCCTTTGGTATACTTCACAGAGCTTGGAAGAATGCTGGGTACACAGAAAGTAGTCAACAAATATATACTTGTATGCTTTTAATTCCATCTAATAAAAAATGAACTGAAACCCTGTGGCACTATAGTATAAGCACTGATCTGTAAGGTCAGTTTTAATAGCAAGGTCGATGGTTCAGACTCACCAGCTGCCCCTCTGAAACCCTATACTGGGTCACCATGAGTTGGAACCCACTCCATGGCACTTAGTAACAATAATAAAAAATGAACTGAAAGCCCATTGTTGGTGCCACTGGGTCAGTCCATCTCTTTGGGAGCTTTCTTTTTTTATCTACGACCCTCCAGTTTACCAAGCATGATGCCCTTATCCAGGAACAGATTCATTCTGACAACATGTCCAAAGTACAAGAGACATACAGGGAAGCAAGCATAAATTGCTACAACTTGATGAGCTGGACCTCGGCTTATGGGTGAAGTTGCCCAAAATTTCAACTGAAAGGGAAGGATTCTTCATATCAAGGATCAAGTGCACCTCCTCAGTACACTGGGCTTATAGGGATGGGCAACTCAGACTTTGGCTATCAAAACTGGGGAGCTATACAGGCACAAAGTGGCTGGCTTACAAGTTTTCATGAAGGTGCTTAGTGTCAGAATGAGGGGGAGAAGGTAGAATCCCCACTAAATAATTTCCCTCTTGTTTAGCTGGGTCTATTGATGATGGGGATAGGATTTTATGATTCAATTGTGAGTAACTGTTATCAGGACTAATGGTGATGTCACAACAGTAAATGTAGAAGAGCTGTAACTAAAAGAGGGGAGCAGTTAATCTGTCATTTCAGAAACAGAGAACCCTAGGACCAACAAGAGGGAAGAGCATGAGAGGAGAAAGGGATCCTAACCAGAAAAGGGATCCTAACGATAACAGAGATGGTGACAGAGGTGCTGGCATAGAGAGAAAGAGCAGCAGGGGACTATAGGACCATGAACTGAGAAAGACAGTGTGCCTGCAGGCAGGAGGCTGGCATGCAAAATGTGCCCTTTGAACATTTAAATAAATCTATATGTTCAGTGTGGTATGTGTACATCAAAAACAGAAAAAAAGGTAATAGAGGTAAATACTGTTAGCATGGTGCACGGAGGGGATTGTAATCATTGCAATGATTTGTTAAATGCAAAACTGGTGATCTGCCCTGTAAGCCTTCATTCAATTCACAATAAAAGCTTTAAAAAAAATAAAGAATAATTGAAACCCTACCATGTATAGACCCAAGTAGCACTGCAGATGCAGAAAACTATCATACATGTCTCCAAAGGGCTTGCAGTCTAAGCAGGGAAACAGGAAAAATCTATATTAATAAAATGACAACATAACAGAGCACAGAATGAGAGCCATGTGTGTGATACAGATAACAAAACTTCAGAAGAAAGAATAATCTTTCTGACTTGGGGCACTTCAGAAAAGTGATACAGAGAACATGGACTTAATTCTGAAAACGTGGGTAAGACTTAGTTGAGCTAAATAAACCAAGCATTTCAAGTCTCAGACAAAGATTTAGGAATAAGAATGCACATGACCCATTCAGGGCAGTTGTAATTTGAGCCAACGGAGCAAGTGTTGGGGAAGAGCAAACTCACTGCCGAATCTGTTTTTTACTCATAGCAACCCTATATTAGGCTTCCGAGGCATACCTCTTCATCTTTCTCCTGCTGAGTGAGTGGCTGATGGGTTTGAACTGCCGATTTTGTGGTTAGCAGCCCAATGCCTAACCCACAGAGCGGTAGGAAATAAAAGTTGTGGACAAATTGTGGAGAGCCAGCTAACTAGTTTGAACTTAATTTTTCTTATACAGAACACTGCAGAACATTTTAGAGAACACTTCATGTCCCAGGCCCTGGATTTAGTGGTGCAAATACACTGTGTCATTTAATATCACATGCCTATTATTTTCCCATTTCACTGATAAGAAAACTGAAGTCCAGAGAAGCTAAACAACTTTCTTTAGGTCATGTAGTCATTAAGCTGGGAATCAATCCATCATTTATTCATTCAAAAACATATTTACTAAGGACCTATGTACATCAAGCCCTGTGCTAGGAAAACAGCAATAAGACAGCTAGAGTTCTTGTCCTCTTGAGCCTTTGACTTGATGGGAAGAGAGTAAACAAGTAAACAGGTTAGGATAACTGCTATGGTGGTACAAATGGTTACTGCTCACCTGCAAAACAAAAGGTCAGCGGTTGAACCCACCTGAGGTGATGGAAGAGAAAAGACCTCACAAGGTCTTTCCTATAAAGACCTTGTTCCTATAAAGACTGTTATTGCTAAGTGCTGTTGAATCAATTCCGACTCACATCAACCCCGTATAGCGTTTCCAAGGCTGTAAATCTTTGTGGGAACAGAAAGCCTCATTTTCTGAGGAGCAGCTAGTGAGTTTGAACTGCCGACCTTGTGGTTAGCAGTCCAGAATTTATCCTACAGCACCACCAGTGCCCCCTCCCATAAAGATTACAGCCTAGGAAACCCTATTGTTGTTGTTATGTGCCGTGGAGTCAGTTTTGACTCAGAGGGACCCTGTAACAGGGTTTCTGAGGCTGTAAATCTTTACGGGAGCAGAAAGTCTCATCTTTCTCCCGTGGAACATCTGGTAGTTTCAAACTGCTGTCCCTGAGGTTCACAGGCCGATTCATAATCACTACCCTACCAGAGCTATGGTAGGAAATCTTATGGGGGTAAATCTTTTCTTTCATATCCTGTCACCATGATTTAGAATTGACTCAATGGCACACAACCACATGAAGTAAACAACAGGATTACATGAGATCGTGAGTAACTGGTGGGGGTGGGGAGACCAACTTTAGATGAGGTGGTCAGAGAAGGCCTCTCTGAAGAGAAGATGAGACCCTCAGCTGATGAAATTAGTCAAATCTGTCTGACATTAGGTGTTCTTGGTCACTATGCTCCGCTGTCCTATAAAAATGGTACCATTACCAAAATCTGCTACTAGATGCATGATGGGTCAAGAGTTGGAAACTTGGGGTAAACAATCAGTTAGGGGACTCATGGTATTCAGGAAAGGCCCAGGATGATGGTCAAAGGGAAGATGTGTCCTGCATCCTCCATTCCCCAAGAAGATAGGTCACAGCGTCTGTGGAAGTGAGAGAGGCAGGGGAGGGAGAGATGTGAAGTGGTAAAGGTGATTCTGAGAACTCCTATGGGTCTGATTTTCTGCCAGCTCACTGGAAGAAAGTCAGAACTTCTGGCCCTTACTCCAGGGTCAAGAGCCCCATCTTCTGGCCTATTGTGCAAATTGCAAAAGGAACTAGGCCACAGAGGCAGCCTCTGAGGCTGCCTGAGGCTGCTGCTAATCTGGGCGCTGCAGAAGACTGGCTCCCAGGACTGACTTGGTCTCTCCTTCCCAAAGGAGATTGGTTTGTTTGGCAGGCTCCAGGTTCCCAGCCTCTGCTGCTCCCTAGTCTGCTTGAGAAAGTACAAAGATGTTTCTATCAGCCTAGCCAGTCATCAGGCCCTGGAAGACCAGGAAGGAGGATATTCCACCAAGAATACCACTTCACACTGAAGAAACAAGCATCAGAACAGATTTCAAAGCCATCTGGGGCCTGCACAGAATGCTTGGCCTAGCAGGAAGCATAAAGTAGACATGAAAATGCGAAATACTTGTGTAAGAACAGAGACCACACACACACACACACACACACATCAACATGCTACCTGGATGACCTCACTTAATCCTTGCAACAACTCTATCATCCTGTTTTACCAATGATAAAACTGATGCTTAGACATGTATCTTGCCCCAGTCACACAGCCAGCACAATTAGTACAGTTTACCATGTCTCTGTCTGAGCTTGGGTATATCTGATTCTAGAATGTTCATACTGAAGCATCCTACTGACTTCCACAGACAGCTGAGTGGCACAAATGATAAAGTATCCAACTGCTAGCCAAAAGGTTGACAGTTTAAACCCATCAGAAACTCTTCAAAAGACTAGGCCTGGCAAACTGCTTCTAAGAATTGGCTGAACAGTAACAACGGACTCCCTTGGGGCTGTCCTGGGCCTCCTGCTTTCTGACTGCTCCTTCATGGCTTCCAAATGTGAGGCCATCCCTACAGGTCTTGTCTCTAGACTCTTACCTCTCTAATATCAGTGGTCCGTGAACTTTGGGGTGAAGAAAGTAGGTCTTCAACCCATGATGTTGTTGTTAAGTACCATAGAGTCAGTTCTGACTCGTAGTGGCCCTGTCTAGGGTTTCCAAAGAGTGTCTGGTGAGTTTGATCTGCCAACCTTGTGGTTCAAACTGGCAAGTGCTTATCCTACCGTACTACACCAGGACCTAGAGACATGATAAAACCTATAGACTCTCTTCAGGTAAGTACACAAAGCCCAATATTTTGCATTATAATTTTAAAGGTATATCCTTAGACTTCCCAGGGAAATACTAAGCACCTTACATATACCACCTCTAAATATTAACTAAAAGATACTGAAATTCCCTTATTCGGACAAAAAAGCAAACATGCTTTTTGGACAAGAAACTCAATCCAATGATTGGTCTCTCCCTGTCTGGAGGAGAGAAGAGTGAAGAAAATTAAAAACTTAAGGACACAATGAGTCCAGAGGACTAACGGACCACGGGAACCACAGCCTCCACTACCCTGAATCAAGAAGAACTAGATGGCGCAGGACTATTGCTACTGACCGCTCTGGTCAGGGACCACGAGAACTCCTGAACAGAATGAGAGAAAAATGTAGAACAAAATTCAAAATCATAAAAAAGACTAGGTCTGACGGAGACTATGGCCCTTACACACCCTTCAAACCTGTAAGTGAACCCACCCTGAGGCTCACCTTACAACCAAACAACAGCTACACCTATAAAGTAAACAGTAACACAGGTGTGGAATGTATTCCCCAGAATAATTAACCAGTGTTGTTGTTGTTAGGTGCCATGGAGTTGGTGCTGACCTTATGCACAGGAACGAAACACTGCCCGATCCTAGGCCAACCTCACTATTGTTGCCACGCTTGAGCCCACAAAAAACAAAGCTCAACAGGCAGGACCAGGCAAGAAAAAATGGTGAATGGAAACCTGGAATCCAGAAAGAAACTGGAAAGAATGGTGGTGTTACATTACGGGAATTGCAACTAATGTTACAAAATGAATAAAATGTATATAAATTGATTTTTAAGCTCTATACATATTCACCCAAACAACAATTAGAAAAAAATAAATTCAAACAATCTGAAAAATGTTATTATCCAAGGAGGCTTCCAAAAGTTCATGGAAAGAATGAAATTAAGAGGTGATGAAATTTTTCCACAAACTGTTTTTGAAGCCCCCACTAATTTGTCTTTCACAGACATACAAAATTCTGCAACTGTCAAAAGTGCCATCAGGGAAGAAGTCCTCATCTACTTGTCATTTGTTGTTGTTGTTGTTAAGTGCCATCGAGTCGGTTCCGACCCATAGCGACCCTGCCTAGGGTTTCCAAGGAGCAGCTGGTGAGCTTGAACCACCAACCTTGGAGTTCAAACAGCTTTGCAGTCTGGTGCATTAACTCACAGCGCCACACCAGGACTCTATTGTTGTTGTTGTTGTTGTTGTTGTTGTTGTTAAGTGTCATCCAGTTGATTCCAACCCATAGCAACTCTGTATAGGGTTTCCAAGGAGCAGCTGGTGAGCTTGAGGACTCCATTAGGTAACCCCAAATTCCCAGCTGCATCTCATACCTGCTTCTGTTTCACTGTTTTCCTCTTAATTACGCATCTAAACCTAAGAAAATGTTGGAGAAGAAAAAGTTGTTGGCTCTGAGGAAAGACTTAATTAGGGCTTGTATGTGCTGCCATCTGGGAGCATTTCCTTGTGGGCAGGAGGGATGAGACAGGAAGGGATATGAGAGACATCATTCTTTGTCAACCTGAAAAGGTTATACAGGTGCATGATCTCCTGCAGGCCTTGCCAAGTCACAGCATATCTAAAGAGACTATTAAATACAATTTTTTGTTGTTCACAGCACACAGCCTGGAACAGTATACATTATAGAGAAGAATAAGGAAGCTCCACCAAAACTGAGGACTGAGCTTCTGACTGAAGAAAGACTGTGCCTTCTTCCATGCTATGAATAGAATTGTATTCTCCAAAAAGTGTTTGTTGTTGTTAAGTGCCATCGAGTCGGTTCCGACCCATAGCGACCCTGTACAGGGTTTCCGAGGGTGTAAATCTTTACGGGAGTAGAAAGCCTCATCTTTCTCCCGCGGAGCGGCTGGTAGTTTCAAACCGCTGACCTTAAGGTTCGCAGCCCGAGTCGTAACCACTACGCTACCAGATCTTCCTCACCCCTGTACCCGTGGTGAACAACTCTGGTGGTACAGTGCTTAAGTAGTGCTGAACTGTTACCTGAAAGTTCGGCGATTTGAACTCATTTGAGCATCTCCGTGGGAAAAAGATGTGGCAGTCCTCTCTGTCCTATACGGTCACAATGAGTGGAAATCCACTCTATGGCAGTAGGTATTTTTATATGTTGTTGTTGTTGTTGTTGTTGTTGTTAAGCGCTGTTGAGTCAATTCTGACCCATAGTGACCCTATATAGGGTTTCCAAGGAGTGGCTGGTGAGCTCAGTTCAAACCGATTTTGCAGTCCAGTGCGTTAACCCACAGCACCATGCCAAACGGGTTAGAAACCCATTTGGGAGAGGGTTTTCTTTGCTATATTAATGAAATAGTATTAGTGTAGAGTGTTTTTTAAGTCAAGCTCTTTGGGGCTATAAAAAGATTAAATAACTAAGCAGAGATGAAGGAAAAGAGATGAAAATCCCCAGGAGCAGAAGTGCAAGAGACAAGGACCTTTCCCCCGGAGCTAACAGACAGAAAAAGCCTTCCCCTAGAGTCGGTTCCATGAATTTGAATTTCGAGCCTCATAAACTGTGAGAAAAGTAATTTGTTTGTTAAAGTTACCCACTGTTGGTATTTATTTCTGTGTCTGAACAGCAAGCACTACATAACTAAAACAATCTGGCAGCTTCTGTCAAATCGGTTCCAACTCATAACGACCCTATGTAGGGTTTCAAGGCTGTGAATCTTTGTTGTTGTTAGGTGCTGTCGAGTCGGTATCTACTCATAGCAATCCTATGCACAACAGAACGAAACACTGCCTGATCCTGGGACATCACAATCGTTGCTGTGACACTTGAACCCATTGCTGCTGCCACTGTGCCAATCCATCTAGTTGGGGGTCTTCCTCTTTTTCACTGACTCTCCACTTTACCAAATATGACATCCTTCTCCAGGAATTGGTCCCTCCTGATAACATGTCTCAACTATGAGAGTTGAAGTCTGGTGATCCTGCTTCTAAGGAGCATTCTGACTCTACTTCTTTCAACATAGATTAGTCTGTTCTTTTGGTAATTCATGGTACTTTTAATATTCTCCTCCAATACCATAACTCAAATTTATCAATTCCTCTACTGTCTTTATTCATTGCCCAACTTTCACATGCATCTGTTGTTGTTGTTGTTATGTGCCATGGAGTCAATTCCGACTCACAGCAACCCTGTAT
>NW_006408656.1:5400039-5406771 GCF_000296735.1 Chrysochloris asiatica
GGAACAGCTGGTAGTTTCAAACTGCTGACTGTGAGATTAGCAGCCCGATTCATAACCACTATGCTACCAGAGCTCTTTAGAAAGCCTCATTTTTCTCCCTTGGAGCAACTGGTAGATTCAAACTGCTGGCCTTGTGGTTAGCAGCCCAGCTCATAATCCACTGTGCTACCTGGGCTCTTTGTTATTGTTGTTGTTAGGAGCCATCAAGTCGGTTCCAACTCATAGTGACTCTATATAGGCTTTCTGAGGAATGGCTGGTGAACTTGAACCATTGACCTTGCAGTCCAGTGCATTAACCCACAGCACCACACCAGGACTCCTTAGCAGCAGCTATAGAACTTCCTAATAATGTACTCATTTATGTTTTGCTCAAGACTAAATAAAGTTCGGGTAGACAGAATACATACCAAAAAAATGGTAAATACCTATTTGTTTCTGCTTTCTCTGGAATTATGACTAAGACATTTGGACAGAGACAGAGGTAGGGAAAAGGATCTTCAGAAAGAAGCAGAACAAAATAGAAAGTCAGGCTGTAAAATATTGCTATCATATGCAAGTCAATAGGCATTTAGGAACAGAAGCAGAGGGCACTTTTAAACACACATGGGAAGTCATTTAGGGATTTGAGAGACTTGTCAAGTCCTTTATACCAGATCTAAACACATTTGCATTAATTAAATAAATTTAATGTTATAAATTTCTAAGCCGAGCAAACCTTGCATAGAAATCATGTCTGTTTAGAGTACTTTGGCGCTACATCTTAGACATTTGGGGATGTCAACCAATCCGAATTTTTCTTTCTAAGTTAATGAATTTTTTTGTATTTAAACCCCTCCAAAAGAATTTCTTTCACTGGAGCAAATAGTTTCAATTTGAAGCTCTGTGTTTCCCCAGTTGGAATCATTTTTATTGCTTGACTAATAATATTTTTTAACTTTGAGACTTTCTTTTACTCGTTGACAGGGATAACATTTCTTAAAGTTGTTATGCTAAGTAAGATGGTTTTTATTTCGGTTTTAGTTAATAGACCTAGAGTAACCTTAAAATGGCAGCAAATTCATTGGTTTAATTCTAAATGTTCTTAACTTCTCAAAAAAAAAAAATATCTCTGTTATCTCATTTGTATTCAGTAGGTCTATAAATGTAAACAAGGAGTTCTGGTAGCATAGTGGTTATGAATTGGACTGCTAACCTGAAGGTCAGCAGTTTGAAACTACCAGCCGTTCATTCCGTTGGAGAAAGATGAGGCTTTCTGCTATGAGTCAGAACTGATTCCACGGTACTTAACAACAACATAAATAGACTAGAAAACTGGTTAGGCATAAGGGTCAGGTCAGTTAATAGAAGAAGTGGGGCAAGAACTGATACTTTCCACTCCATTCTGTGGCTTCCTAGAAATACAATTCTATCCAGCCATCCCCTGCATACAATTGAATGGGTTTCAATGGAACAGTGAAAATGTGAATCTTTAGAATCCACATTAGCACCTCTCAGCAAAAGCCCAGGTTTTGCCTCTGTCATCCTTTTTCATCTGATGACAATTTCATGTCATTTCTACTTGAAAAGCTTTTCAGTGATACCCATTCATTAGTTTACTAAGCAAACTCCCATAAGGTTCTAAAATAATTATTACTGCTTCTTATCTCTAGGAGAATGTTATCTAATGTAGATATAAATTTAATCTAAACTACTCTTACTTCCAAGGATACATCCCTTGAGGCCTTTTATTTTGCAGTTAGTGAAAAAGAAAAGATACCCATTCAAACATTTGAGCTGGGGCAAAGGAGACATGGAAGTTTAATTTACTTTCCTTATTTATCTTCTTCTCCCACATCTTTTGCCAAATTGAAAAGACCAGTTTTCTTGCTGTGCAGTGAATTTCTTGATATGCCATTCTAGCCATACTTTGTGGAGTCGGTTCAAACTCCTAGTGACCCTGTATAGGGTGGGGCAGTTGGTGGGTTAGAACTGCTGACCTTGCCATTAGCAGTCTGGTGCTTAACCTACAGCGTCACACCAGAACTCCAATGACTGGGTTCTTGTTGTTGTTAAGTGCCATCGAGGTGGTTCCAACCCATAGCAATTTGGTATAAGGTTTCAAAGGAGCGGCTGATGAGTTTGAACTGTTGACCTTGAGGTTCAAACTGACCTTTCAGTCCAGCGCATTAACCCACAGCACCACACTAAGTTGTTGTTATGTGCCGTGGAGTCAGTTTCGACTCATAGCGACCCTGCATAGGGTTTCCGAGGCTGTAAATCTTTACGCGAGCGGAAAGCCTCATCTTTCTCCCTGGGAACAGCTAGTAGTTTCAAACTGCAGACTGTGAGATTAGCAACCCGATTCATAACCACTACACTACCAGAGTTCCTTCCACACTGGGTTGTTGTTGTTGTTGTTGTTAAGTACCGTGGAGTCGATTCCGACTCATAGTGACCCTGCACAGGGTTTCCGAAGCTGTAAATCTTTACGGGAGCAGAATGCCTCATCTTTCTCCTGCGGAACCGCTGGTAGTTTCGAACTGCTGACCCTGAGGTTAGCAGCCCGATTCATAACCACTATGCTACCAGAGCTCCACACTGGGTAGGACTATGTAAATGTGAGGTGCTTGTGGTCCACCAAGGGGATTGGATAGCTTTCTAATATAAATAAGATACATGGCATCCTTTTGGGGATGTTGTTTTTGCTCTTGTTAAGTGCCTTCAAGTTGGCTCCAACTCAAAGCAACCCTGTATATGGTTTCCAAGGATTGGCTGGTGGGTTTGAACTGCTGACCTTGCAGCTCAAAACAGACCCTGCAGTCCAGCACATTATCATGCAGCACCACACAGGATGGGACCATGCAAATAAGGTGTATGGAACCCTAAAGACGTGATTAGTAAATTTTGCCATCCACTTAGATTTAAAATGAGCCATCCCAGAGGCAAAAAGAGGGGATCTCAGAACCATCAAAGGGAATAGCCAGGAGTGGAGCAGATCCTTTGAACCTGGGGTGCCCGCATCAGAAACCTCTACTATCCAGGAGACCAAGAGCTATGAGATGGTGAGAATCAGCTGCAGAGAAATGGAGGCAGCAGAACAAAAAGACTGGCAGGAGACAGAGTAGTGGACTTCCCAGGACACAGAACTAGAAAGCCGAGGATTCTGGGCCCAGGCTTATTGGCAAAGTGGAGTGCCTCAGAGTATTTGCTAGCAGAGCTAAAGGAGGTTTGTAACACTTACCCAAGCATAACAGAGACCAGGAGGAGTAGTGCAGAGAGAGGCCAAGAGCCAGAGAGAGGCATTCCTGAAGGCATGACTGAGAATAAGCTGTTCTGATTGAAGAACTATTATCTTGAGTATTCCTGAACCTGAACTGTACCCTGTGATTTCCCTAATAAGCCTCATAATCATAATTGTCTGTGAGTTCTGTAACCAATTATCAAACCCAGCAGAGATGTAGCGAGTGCTGTGGGAGAGATGGTTGGTGTCCGAATTGGTAGAGGTCAAAGGGTGGAGGCATGCCTGACTTCCACCACAAAGGAATTAGCTTTGTGCAGTGGGTCTTCATCATTCTCTCCTTCTAATGAAGTTAGAGGTCAGATACCACCCCTTATCATTGTTACACGCCCCTGTAAAGGAATTTGAGTCCTTTGAGTTTGAGACCTGATGGTGCAGTAGGTTAAGCATTAGACTTCTAGCCAAAAGTTCAGCAGTTCAAATCCACCAATTACTCCACAGGAGAAAGATGAGACCGTCTGCTTTTGTAAAGAAAGATTTACAGGTTCAGAAAGAAACCATATGGAGCCATTCTACTCTGCCTCTCCTCACGATGAGTCAGAACCAACTCGGTAGCAGTGGGTTTGTTTTGTTTTACTGCAAGTCAACAAAAAATAAAAGTAAGAAAATTTGCTAGACTTACCAAGAACAATCAGGGCTTTAAGATTCTATATTAAACTTTATTGATTGAAAAAAACAAAAAAACACCACATCATTTCAAGGACCCATGAAATATTTACCAAAATGGATTATTAGGCCCAAAGGAAACTAGGCAACAAATTAAAAGCAGACAGGAAAAAAACATCATGCTGTTTCTTAAAATAATTTTTTCTTGTATTTCCAATAAATTTTGCTTCATATATATGTTGCTAGGTTATCTGGTTGCAAAGTAATTTGCTAGATTTTCATTGTAAAATAAACATTTTATGTAATAAAGTGCTAGTCTTTGTCTAATAATGTTGTTGGTAAGTGCCATCAAGTTGGTTCCAACTCACAGGGACTCAAGGAGTGACTGCCAACTTTGCAGTTAGCAATCCAGTGCAAATGTGGCTTCAGGATTGGATGAAGACTCATTAACAACCTGCAATATGTAGATGAAACAACCTTGCTTGCTGAAAGTGAAGAGGACTTAAAATACTTACTGATGAAGATCAAAGACCACAGCCTTCAGTATGGGTTGCACTTCAATGTAAAGAAGACAAAAATCCTCACCACTGGACCAGTAAACAGCATCCATATAAATGGAGAAAAGACTGAAGTTGTTAAAGACTTCATTTCAATCATCAACACTCATGGAAACAATAGTCAAGAAACCAAACTGAACCTGGCCCACAATGGGATGGGTTTGCTCATAAATTTGATGAGATACTTCCAGTGGAAGAGATCCATGGAAAATTGGATGGTCCCTTCTCTGGGATGCTGTGGAGGGGAGTCGTGTTAAATAGAATACTAGTCTATAGGATTACTAAATCCTTTCCAACAGTTCTCAGGGAAGGTCAGGAGAAACCCAAGTATACAGGTTATAATCAAATGATAATGTCTCAAGTCCGTTGTATGGGGGGAGGGGGTCCCCTGAGTGTTATAAATAGCTAAGTGGTAGGCTGCTAACAGAAACGTTGGTGGTTTGAATACACCCAGAGGCTCCTTGGAAGAAAACCCTAGATACCTGCTTCTGAAAGATCCTTGTCATTGAGAACCGTCTGGAGCACAGTTCTCCTCTGAAACTCATGGGGTCGCCTTATATCACAGAATTAACGCATCAGCAACTGGTTCAGCCCATTTTGCCTTGTGAACCGCAAGGTCAGCAGTTCGAAACTACCAGCGGTTCCATGGGAGAAAGAGGAGGCATTCTGCTCCCGTAAAGATTTACAGCCTCTGAAACCCTGTGCAGGGTCCCTATGAGTCGGAACTGACTCCAAGGCACTTAACAACAACAACAACAAAACAAATTTTACTGTTCCTATATCTGAATCGACTCGATGGCACTTAACAACAACAACAACATATCTGTTTGAAGCTGGATTTTTTTTTTTCCTGTCTACTTTTAATTTGTTGCCTCGTTTCTTTTTGGCCTAATAATCCATTTTGGTAAATATTTCATGGGTCCTTGAAATGATGTGGTGTTTTTGGGTTTGTTTTTTTTCAATCAATAAAGTTTAATATAGAATCTTAAAGCCCTGATTGTTCTTGGTAAGTCTAGCAAATTTTCTTACTTTTATTTTTTGTTGACAAAACAAAAAGGCAGCAAACCAAACCCACTGCTACCGAGTTGGTTCTGACGCATCGTGAGGAAAGGGCAGAGTTTCTTTCTGAGCCTGTAAATCTTTACAAAAGCAGATGGTCTCATCTTTCTCCTGTGGAGTAATTGGTGGATTTGACATAATATTAACATATTTCATATACTAAATTCTAGTCCTTGTATCAAGAGAAAGATGAGGCTGTCTGCTCCTGTAAAGATTTACAGTCTCAGCAACCCTATATAGAGTCTCTATGACTCAAAATTGACTCGATGGCAATGGTTTTGGGGTTATTCCTTGAAAATAAAGATTACATGTTTTCAAGGATCTATGGAATATTTGACCAAAATTAATTATTGGGCCAAAAAGAAAATAATAAATATTATAGAGTAAAGGGCATTCTGTTATCATCATATAATAAAACTTAAAATAAAAAACAATATTATTATAAAGCAAACACAACAACAACAATCGTAGATATGCAGATGACAAGCAAAAGGTATTTTCAATCACCTCATATGCATGTGAAAGCTGGACACTGAATAAGGAAGACCATAGAAGAATTGATGCTTTTGAGTTCTGGTGTTGGAGAAGAATATTGAAAGTGCCATGGGCTGCCAAAAGAACCAACAAATTTGTGTTGGAAGAAGTGCAGCCAGAGTGCTCCTTGGAGGCCAGGATGACCAAACTTGGTCTCTCATACTCTGACATATTGTCATTAGAGACAAATCTCTGGAGAAGGATATTATTTTTGGTAAGGTGAAGGGTCAGAGAAAAAGAGGAAGACCCCAGCAAGATGGACTGGTAAAGCAGCAACATCAATGGGTTCAAGCATGGCCACAATTGTGAGGTTTGCCCAGGACTGGGCAGTGTTTCATTCTGTTGTGCATAGAGTCATTATGAGTTGATACCAACTCAGTAGAACCTAATGACAACAACAACAAAGCTGAATGACTTTGGCAGAAAGCTGGGATGTGAAGCTGGGTGCCCCTAAGCATTGAAGTGTGGAAGCTAGTTTTGCTGATCCACAGAGCTAGAGCCCCATGCTTTCAGGCTGAGGTTTATGGTGGAGTAGTATGCCCTGTGTGCATTTATTAACAACTGACTGGAAAAACTGTATACTTAGCATTTCTGACACCCATTGTAACCTGTTTACTTTCCTTATAAACCCCATAACTCTGAGTATTGTGTCTGAATTCTGTTGCCATTTCAATGGATTATCAAATCCAGTTGAGTAGA
>NW_006408656.1:5407666-5420500 GCF_000296735.1 Chrysochloris asiatica
TGGCCCGATGTACAATAGAAGGAAACACTGCCCAGTTCTGCACCATCCTCACAACTGCTGTTGTTTGAGTCCATTGCTGCTGCCACTGTGTCAATCCATCTCCTTGGGAACGTCCTCTCTTTCGTTGATCCTCCACTATGATGTCCTTCTCCTAGAACTGGTCTCTCCTAATAACACAGCCGAAGTATGAGAGACAAGGTCTTGTTATTCCAGCTTCTAAGGAGCATTCTAGCTGTACTTTTTCCAACACAGATTTGTTTGTTCTTCTGGCAGTCCATGGTAATTTTAATATTCTTCTTCAACACCATAATTCAAATGTAGTAATTCTTCTGCGTTCTTCCTTATTTATTTTCCAACTTTCACATGCATATGTTGTTATTGTTGGTGAGTGTGTTGTTGTTGTTAAGTGCTATCGAGCATGGTGAAAGAATACAAGTCTGGTGAACATCTTTTCTGACTTAAAAACATTCAGCGTCCCCTTGTTTTATTTGATTGACAAAATCATGGCTTGGGTCAGGTGCACCTTCATCCTCAAACTGATATTTCATTCCTTAACACTTTAAAGAGGTCTTGTGCAGCAGATTTGGCTAATGCAATATGTCATTTGATTTCTTGACTGCTGCTTCCATGAGTGTTGACAGTGGATATGAGCAAAATGAAGCCTTTGATAACTTCCATTGTTTCTCCTTTCATTATAATATGATTTACTGATGTAGTTGTGAGATCTGTGTTTTCTTTACATTGAGGTGCAATCCATAAAGGCTGTAGTCTTTGATCTTCATCAATAGTTTTAGTCTTCTTTGCTTCCAGCAAGCAAGGTTGTATCATCTACATATCTCAGGCTGTTAATGAGTCTTCCTCCAATCCTGATGTCATGTTCTCCTTCATGTAATCCAGTTTCTCATATTATTTGCTCAACATATGGATTGAATAAGCATGGTGAAAGAATACAAGTCTGGTGCACATCTTTTCTGATTTAAAAACATTCAGCGTCCCCTTGTTTCATTCGAATGACTGCCTTTTGTTCTATGTACAGGTTCCTCATGAGCACAATTAAGTGTTCTGGAATACCCATTCTTCACAATGTAATCCATAATTTGTCATGATCCACACAATTGAAAGTCTTCAAATAGTCAATAAAGTACAGGCAAACATCTTTCTGGTAGTCTCAGCTTCTAGCCAAGATCCATTTGACATCAGTAATGATAGTTCTTGTTCCATGTCCCCATCTGAATCTGCCTTGAACCTCTGGCAATTTCATCAATTTCCAAAACTCTGGGAAATGATAGAATACAAATTGAAATCTTTCAATATTGATGCAACAATGGAAGCACTTACTCATGTATGCCAAGAAATTTGGAAGACAGCTACCTGGCCAACTGATTGGAAGAGAACCATATTTGTGCCTATTCAAAAGAAATGTGAACCAGTGGAATGCAGAATTCATCGGATAATATCCTTAATATCAAGTGCAAGTAAAATTTCACTAAAGATAAATAAAAACTGGCTACAACAGTACATTGACAAGGAACTGCCAGAGGTTCAAGCTGGATTCAGATAAGAACATGGAACAAGGTCTTCCTTATATACCTATGGATATTATCCTATCACAGACAGCATTGTACTTCCAAATAGATCTTGAAATGTTCTTTTGACAATGAATGCAATTCCATTCCTCTTGAATTTGTCATTCTCAGCATAGTAAATCTTATGATTGTCTGATTTAAAATAGCTAACACAAGTCCATTTCAGCTCATTAATGCCTGTTGTTGTTGTTGTTAAATGGCGTCAAGTTGATTCCGACCCATAGCAACCCTGTAGAGGGTTTCCGAGGAGAAGCTGGTGAGCTTGAACCACCTACCTTGCAGTTCAAATGGCATTGCAGTCTGGCACATTAACCCACAGTGCCATACCAGGATGCCCATTAATGCCTAGGATATATATATTTATGTGTTCCATTTCATTTTTGACAACTTCCAATTTTCCTAGATTCATATTTCATACATTTTAAATTCCAATTATTAATGGACATTTACAACTATTTTTCTATATTTTGTGTTGTGCCCCATCAGCAAATGTAGGTACCAAAGGCTTTACTCTGTTCACATCATCATGATCAACTGACTCTGAGAAGGCAGCTCTTCCCCAGTCATATTTTGAGTGCTCTCAAACCTGAGGGGCTCATCCGATGCTATTCATAATGTTTTCATTTTCTGGTACTATACCTGATAAAGTTCTGCTGCAATTCATAAGATTTTCAGTGGCTAAACATTGAGAAGTAGATCACCTCTTCTTCCTAGTTTGTCTTAATCTGGAAGCGCCCCTGAAACCTGTCCACCATGGGTGACACGGCTGATATTCAAAATACTAGTGGCATGGCTTCCAGCAATACACAAAACACCACAGTACAACAAACTGGCAGATGAGTGATAGAGAAGAACAGCAGAGCTTATAAATACATGTATCCAAGTACTGTTTGGGGGAAAAAAATAGACCATCAACTCACCAAATCATGATGAATGGTTGGGGACATGGGGAAGTATGATGGTCAATTCTGTTTAAGTTTGAAAAACTCAATTAAATGGATAATTCTCTATTTAAAAAAATAAAATAAAAAAAAAAGATTGTCAAAGAGACTTTTCTGTGGGGAGAAGGGAAAAAAATGTTAAAGAAACTCCCTCCAATAAATACATGAATAAATTCAAGCTCAGATGTATTCACAGTTTTCTCTACCCAGACAATCAAAGCTATCATCACTTTTTGTTGCTATTGTTGTTACAATTAATTTATTTGGCAGGGAGTGGTTTTCTCAAAAATCTTTATCTTCACCACAGGTTTGATCCCCTTGCAAAAACATTCTTAGTGTTTGAGCTTGAATATGGAGCTTTATCCCATGAATAATATGATTTTACTGTTGTAGTGCATTCTGAAGTTTATCTGAAGAAAACACAATCCATACCTCTGTAGAAGCCAGTGTCTTTGTTAAAAGTCAGCATGCACCTTCACACATGGCCCAAGTGAGCAAGTGTTCTCTCAGCTCAGTTGAGGCCACATTCCAGGCAATTTCTGTTACAAAAGCAATGGGTTGGACAATACTTTTACATGGGGCCATGATGCCCCTCACTGCTGAGGGGCATCTTTTTTTTTTTTTTTAGTTGAATTAGTTTTATTTGCATCTACATTTTTTTTTTTTTTAAAGGCAGTTAGCACAATTCTTAACAGGAAAATACTAGAAACATTTCCGGCAAAGTCAGAAACTAATTAGTAGGATCACACTCACAACCGGAGTCCTGGTGTGGCACTGTAGGATAATATGCCATACTGCAAGGTCGATTTCAACCCAGTTCCAATCCACCAGCCACTCCTTGGAAAACCTACACAGGGTTGCTATGAGGCAGAACCAACTCGATAGCACTTAACAACAACAACACATTCACTACTACTACTTAATTGCTAGGGAGGGGTTTAACCAATAGAATTTGATAACAGAAAAATATATCTACATAAAAACTATGCAGGAAGGTATTAAACTATATGATTGGAAAGATAAAAGGATCAACTGAGAACTATTACAATCAATAAGCTAATTCAGAAAAGTGATTTGCTACAAGATTAAAGTATTATATTTAAAAGTATACCCTCTGTATACAAGGTTGATAGGCACAGGCAACTTGCCTGACCCAAGCCATGGTATTTTCAATAACCTCACATGCATGCGAAGGCTGGACAGTGAATAAGGAAGACCATAGAAGAATTGATGCTTTTGAGTTTTGGTGCTGGAGGAGAATATCGAAAGTGCCATGGGCTGCCAAAAGAACCAACAGATCTGTGTTGGAAGAAGTGCAGTCAGAGTGCTCCTTGGAGGCCAGGATGGCTAAACTTCGTCTCTCGTACTTCAAACATATTGTCTGGCAGGACTAGTAGCTGGAAAAGGATATCATGTTTGGTAAGGTGGAGGGTCAGAGAAAAAGAGGAAGACCCCCAGCACGATGGACTGGCAAAGTGGCAGCATCGATGGGCTCAAGTGTGGCAACAAATGTGAGGTTGGCCCAAGATGGGACAGTGTTTCATTCTGTTGTGCATAGGGTCACTATGAGTCAGTACCAACTCAATGGCACCTAACAACAACAACCTAATAGGAGTGGCTGATAAAGGCACAAAGTTACTGGCTTACAAGTTTTCAAGAGGAAGTTTAGTTTAAAAGTATGCGGGGGAAGAAAAAGTCCCCACTGAAGAGTTTTCATCTTGTCTAGACGGATCTGGTGAAAAGAGATGGGGATATAAGATTCTTTTGATTCAATAGTGAGTAATTGTTATCATGACTAATTGCAACAGTCACAATTGTGAAGGCAAAAGTTTTATAACAAAAATGGGAAAGTTAATCTTACAGTCCAGAAATAGTGGACCCTAGGACCATCAAGAGAGAAGAGCACAAGCAGAATGAGGAACCCTATCCAGAGAAGCAGTGACACCAGAGATGGAGGCAGAGATGAGGACATGGAGAGAAGGAGCAGCTGAGGACTCCAGACTCACGGAAAGAGAGGGACTAAGTGTTGGCAGCCAGGAGGCAGGCTTGCAGAATGTGCCCTTTTGGTTGTTTAAATTATATATTCCTGAGTGCTTTTGTGTACATCTCCCCATCCCCCACCAAAAAAACAAAAGACAGAGGGAATGGCAACAAATACTGTTGAATGATAATGCACAGAGGACATTGTAGTCATTGCAAAGAAACTATGGTGGAAAGCTAATGTTCTCCTATGTAAACTATCACTAAATTCACAATAAAATTTAAAAAATTAAAAGTTATCCTTATAACACAAGTACAACTGTTTAGATAATAGGTTGAGAGAAAAGATTCCTGTTATATAGCTAAGCAAAAGTGTAAAAGATCAAGCTAACAACCAGTAATGTGCAAGAGTTATAAGGAAAAAAAATCATTACACGCTTACTAAGATCCACAAATGAAGCGTTGAATACATGGAAAAGTACCCCTATCCTCTAGTGGAAAAACTCATTTATATTAAAGATATTAATTCTCCTTTTACTCATCTATAACTTGCAGGATATCCTAATAAAATTTCCAAGAAACTTTTTTTTTTTTTTAACAGAAAGCAAAAATATCCAGGACAAATCTAAACCAATAGAACTGAATAGACTGTTAGATTCCTTTTTCACACTTTACTCCAAAATAAATGCCAGATGTATCAAAGATTTCAATGTTTACACGTGAAATGTTCTGAAATGTAAATGTTTTGGAATGAGCAAGACCTTATCTCCGATAGCTGGGGAGGAAGGGATTCAACTTCCATTAAGCAATCATTTAATGCCATGTGATCCCTTCAAATCCAGCATCACTGCTGTCTGGCATAGGCAGAGCCCCAGCCTCTGTAACCCACACCTTCCTGCAGCCACAATTCTGAGTAGCCTGTGTCTTCAAGCACAAAGCTAAAAGCCGTGTTCCTGAGCTGACATGCCTGAGCAGCACTTTAGGGCACTGGAAGCATTGGCCCTTGGCATCTCAAAATTCAGCTACCACCTGTCTATAGCGTAGTCAAAATCTGTGCCCTCTCCATCACCAGAAGTCCAGGTAGGAAAAAAAAAAAAAATTGTCTAATTAGCATTGGCTACCATCAGGAAGGGAGTCCTGGTGTGGCACTGTGGGTTAATGCACTAAACTGCAAAGCCGTTTGAACTGCAAGGTCAGCGGTTCAAGCTCACCAGCCGTTCCTCAGAAACCCTATACAGGGTCGCTATGGGTCGGAACTGACTCGACAGCACTTAACAACAACCTAAACATCAGGAGGGACTAGCTACTGGAGAAGGACATCATTTTTGGTAAGGTGGAGGGTCAAAGAAAAAGAGGAAGACCCCCAGTGAGATGGATTGGCAAAGTGGTAGCATCAATGGGCTTAAGCATGGCAACAATTGTGAGGTTGGCCCAGGACCAGGCAGTGTTTCGTTCTGTTGTGCATAGGGTCACTATGAGTCGGTACCGACTTGATGGCACCTAACAACAACCTAAAATGAGGGGCCGATAAAGCCACAAATTGACTGGCTTACAAGGTTTCAAGGGGGAACTTAGTTTAATAGTATGTGGGGAAAGAAAGAGTCCCCACTGAATAGTTTTCATCTTGTCTAGACGGGTCTGGTGAAAAGAGATGGGGATAAGAGTCTTATGACTCAATAGTGTGTAATTGTTATCATGACTAATTGTGTCTGTAAAGGTACAAGTTATGTAACAAGAACAGAGGAGTGGTTAATCTTACAGTCCAGAAACAAAGGACCCTAGGACCATCAAGCGAGAAGAGCACAAGCAGAATGCAAGACCTTATCCAGAAAAGCAGTAACACCAGAGATGAAGACAGAGATGGGAACATGGAGAGAGCAGCTGAGAACTCTACATTCATGGAAAGAGAGGGACTGAGAGCTGGTGGCCAGGAGGCAGACTTGCAAAATGTGCCCTCTGGAGGTATAAATTATTATATATGCCTGAGTGTTTGTGTTTTTGTTTTTTAAAAGCTAAAGTGAACAGAGAGAAATACTGTTAACTGATGGTACATGGAGGGGATTATAATCAAGGTGTATGATTTGTTGAATGTAAAACTGATGATCTGCCCTGTAAACTTTCACTCAATGCACAATAAAAACCTTAAGAGAAAAATAAATTATCATGAAGTTTTAGTCTTGAAGGTATATTGATACACGTATACTGTTCTCACGAAAAATATTTTTGTTGTTATAACTAATATTTTTACTAAAAGTAATCAATTTCTGCTGAAACACTGCTCAAAAATTTTATCGACATTTTATTGTCTCCCCTTCACCCAGTGCAGCCCACACCCTTGCACCTCAGTAGCAATCCCACTTATTTGAACCCAATTGTGGGGGCCATCCAGATCCCACATGTGTCCCCCACTCTACCTGCAGCTCTCCCACTTACACACCTGGCCAACTCCTGTTCATTCTTCAAATCTTCTAAATCTGAACCCCACTTCCTCCTGCCAGTGGGCCTCTTACATATATTCCTCTGTTGTAGCTCTCATCACATCCTAGAGCAATTGTTCAGTAGACTGGGAGCCTCCTATGGATAGGGACTATGTCTTTGATCTTTGACTCCCAGGACCTAGCACTGCACCATACACCAATAGCGCTTTATGGCTTCCACAGTGCTTTTAATTAAATGCATCATCCTTTCTAGTTGCAAATAGAATGTTAAAGTGATACAGGATGAAAATCTGTCTCCTGGGATAATTTTATTTGGAGCTGGTGACCTCTATCATAAGACAAATTTCCCTGAGAGAAATATACTAGTTCTTTGCCCTCCTCTGGTCCTAACCTCGGTCACACAGAAGTCAACCTTAGTAAATGTAATTGCATTTAAATACAGCAGCAGCCATACTTTCTACTTTCCTGCTTTCAAGGGTAGGGACACCCTCTAACCCCATTATGCCTCCTTTGGGGCTTTTTGCCCATGTATCTTCAGGAAACCAGACAGTCCAATTGTTTAATGCCATACAATTTACTGTACTCATGCCCCATTTTATGGTCTTAATTCCATTTATTATAGACATTGTGACATGACTCTGCCTTTCTGAAAAACAACTTACCTCTTACCATGAATTATTTGAAAATCAGCCCTCACTTAGTTGACGAGGGCTAGAACATTTTATATCTCTTGTCTGCTGTTGTCGTGTGCCATTAAAGGCAGTTACAACTCATAGAGACCCAATATACAACAGCCTGAAATGGGCCCAGTCCTGCGCCATCCTCACAATTATTCCTATGTTGAGCCCACTGTTGCACTGTGTCAATCCATCTCACTGAGGGTCTTTTTGTTGGCATTAGAGCAACTAGAAACTATGGAAAATCAGTGGTGGTTGTGGTCGTGTGCCACCTAGCCAGTTCTGACTCATAGCAACCCTGTATAGGGTTTCCGAGGCTGCAAATCTTTACAGGAGCAGACTGCCTGACATTTCTCCCATGGAATGACTGGTGGATCCAAATTACTGACCTGTGGTTAGTATCCCGGCTCGTAATCCACTCTCTGCCAGGGCTCCTTATGGAAAAGCAATAGGGTTCCTGTAATTGGCCCATAAGTCTGGCTTCACCCTGAGGAAATCCCACTCATCATGCCTCCCCTAAGGCAGAGATGACTGTGCCCAGCCTGTCTAGATTTGGGCAAGCCAAAGAGAGCAGAAATATGGGCAGAAATGGAAATTCCATGGCCCTGCAGCCATGGCTGTCACCTGTGGTTGAGTCACTTGTGCCCTCCACAAACAAGGACACCTGGCTGAAATGGAAGCAGATCACCAGATATGAGATAAACCTATGAGAATGAGTGATGTGACCTTCCACCTCCAAATGTTCCTTGGTCTCCAGCTCTCTGGCTCCAAAGGCAAAGTGTACATGGGCCGAGGCTCCAGGACTTCACGTCTTTGCGGGAGTTGGGTAGAGCAGAGGTAGTGGCAGAGACGGTGGTATGGAGAGCAGCTGCAGGCTCTAGGCCCAAGGACTGAGTAAAGCTGAGTGCCTACGGGCAGGAGACTGGCTACCAGAATGTACCCTTTGGGCATTCACAGACTAGCTAAAAGAGCAAGTGGGGCAGAAGCCAAGGGGCCACATAGCTGAGAAGCCGAAGATAAGAATGAGACAGAGAAGAGGCGTTCCTAACTGAAGAACTGTGCATCCCCATATGTTTTTTGATCCTGGATGGTACCCTTTTCACTTCTCTTATAAACCCCATCATCGTGAGCATATGAAGGAGTTCATTCCTGCTCCTCCAAAATCATACTGGGAAGAGGGGATTATGTCCTCTAAGCAAACTAGATAATCCTCATCCCCAAAAGCACCTTTCCCCTCAGGTAGTTAAAGGAATAGGGGTCCCTAAGATATTCTGGGGTATCTATTCAAACTGATGATGCTCCATGGACAAGTGAGAGTTTTATTTTCCCTCACTACCATAGGTTTTTCTTAGAAGAACTCCTTATCAAACATCAGCACTAAATATACCAATCCCCTGTGAAACAGTGAGTTCAACCCCTGAGAAAATCTACACACCTCCCCACTGCCTGTGGGAGTTTTATAGAGCCTAACTGATAATCTGCAGCTTTTCAAAAAATTTTTGAAAATTCCTGATTTCAGACAATAAAATCTATTTTAATCTGCTCTCATCAAACATAACCATGTTCCATTCATGAAGAGAGAAAAGGTAATTCTATTTCTTTCCTCCTATGTCCAGCTGTTTAAGATCTCTGAGATCAAAGCCTTCTAGATTTATCTGTGGGTCCAGATAAAACAAACACAGGAAAGGGAAGAGGGGCACCAATTGACTCTATGTGACTGTCTGCCTGCTTCACCCACCAAACCTAAGGATGGAGGAGAACCACTTTGTACCTATATGCTGCCTTTGGAAAGTGCCAACATTTAAAAAGACTGGCTTGAAGATCAGACAGTTGGTGGCTGGAAGAGCAGGCACCATCCTAGGTCTCACTCCAAAACTGTTTTCACCGTGCCATAGCAGGATGCTGTTGATTCCTCTGTCTACCAAGAAAACCCAAGAGAATTGATTGGAAGCCCTATAAGAGGCACGAAGAGAACTCAGTTATGTTGAATTCTTCCAAAACAGCTTGAACCATTTTATTCAATATAATGAAGAAAGATACTACCTATGATACTTCCCCATATCAGGTGACTTCTCTTGGCTTGATCTTATTTTTTAATGAGCAAATCAAATTAAATAGAAAAAAATCTAAAGAAATAGGTAACAATGGCTCTCTCTGGGAGGAAAATGAGGTGGCTGGGGACAGAAGGAGGAGAGGTTTATGCATCACTGTACTTTTGAACTTTGGACTATTGTGCCATGTGCATGTGTTAATTATGGAGGTTAAATAAATAAAATTCCATGGGTGTTAATAATCAGTGAGGCAGAATTTCCAGGACATTAGCTTCAGCACATTCAAATTGCCAATGAGTGATTCTATTGCTCCTTCTTTATTTCCTATCCAAATCATTATTAACATTTAAATATGATCAGATTGGATAGATTTCAACCCTCTAAATTTACTATATTTTCAAATAGCTAAGATAAGCACCTCCTCACGCTTTTTTTTTTTTTTTTTTTTTTTTTTGTCATTCCTCTATTTGTCAGTGGTGGATTTTGCTCTCTATCACCCAACTGAGCTACTGAAAAGGAAGACCATCTATTACTCCTTTTATGACCTGCTGTTGGCCAAAAATATTTATCAGGTCAAGATCCAATTACAGGAACTCCCCAGATGATGAACAAGATCCTTTCATAAGTATAATCTTTAATTCAAAATTGTAGGTAAGTTTGGAACAGATGCACATGGTTTTTATTTAGCCTTTACTGCAGACTTTCTCAGTGATTTAAAGGCTGCTTACACAGAAAGTGAATGTAAATGCAATGAAAAATTTGTTGCATTACAAAGTGAGGCCAAAATTATATAACATTAAAGGGTCAGTACAACTTGGAGACTTACTGTATGTCATTTGGGACGGTTCAATGTGCATCTCTCTCTCTCTCTTTTTTTTTTAGGAAAAATATTAAGCAATTTTAAAAAACCATAATTTGTGGCAAAAAAAAGTTCTCACAGAAAAACTTGGCAAACATTTACATTTTCTTCATCATAATTGTGAAATGTCCCATGTGCAAAAAGCACACACAGATCTTGAGCATCTTCTGAGCTTTAAGGAGAAGATCTTATGTGATTTAAGATCTTATGTAGTCACTGTTTGTTCATTCCACATGTTTCTCAAGAGAGGAAAAAAATATTAAATATATGACATTGTTGTTGTTAGGTGCCACTGAGTCAATGCCAACTCATAGCGACCTTACGCACAGCAGAATGAAACACTGCCTGATCCTGGGCCAACCTCACTACTGTTGCCACACTTGAGCCCATTGATGCTGCCACTTGTCCAATCCATCTCGCTGGGGGGGTCTTCCTCTTTTTCTCTGACCCTCCACCTTATCAAACATGATATTCTTCTCCAGTGACTGGTCCCTCCTGACAATGTGTCCAAAGTATGATAAACAAAGTTTGGCCATCTTAGCCTCCAAGAAGCACTCTGGCTGCACTTCTTCTAACACAAATCTGTTGGCTCTATGAGCAGCCCATGGCACTTTCAATATTCTCCTCCAAGACCATAACTCAAATGCATCACTTCTTCTATGATCTTCCTTATTCAATGTACAACTTTCGCATGCATATGAGGTAATTGAAAATACCATGGCTTGGGTCACCTTGGTCCTCAAGTTGGCATCTTTGCTTGGCACACCTTAGTCCTCAAGTTGGCATCTTTGCTTTTCAACACTTTAAAAAGGTCTGGTGCAGCAGATTTTCTTAATGCAATACGTCGTTTGATTTCTTGACTGTGGCTTCCAGGAGTGTTGATAGTTGATCCAAGAAGAATGAAGTCCTTGACAACTTCAACCTTTTCTCCTTTGTTAAGAATGTTGTTTAGGATGTGGGGCTTGATGGTGGTTAGGGTGGAGGTGCAGTGAAGTTCGCCGTCAACCATACCACAGAATATCAGGCAAAGCAGATCCAAGGCAGAGCTCCAAAACTCAACCACAGAGATAGGAATATTTTAAAAGTTTGAAGGCCAGTGGAACTTGAAGCTGAAGTAAGAAATTGCATACTTTTAAATCTGCCAGGCTCAGAGGCCCGGAGCCGACATCTTGGGTGAGACCAAATGGTAAGACCAAGCGGGGGAGCAGAAACATCACGGGAAAATGCCGTGAGAACCTTGGAGCAAAGGTGGACAATACACTTTGTCAGTTTTGCTTTGTTCTGATTTTCTTTTTTTTCTCTTGGTATCTGGTCATTGCCCCCCCTCCCCCACTGTTTGCACACCTCCATTCTGGTGACTAGAGATGGGGGAGGTGCCTGATTGAGTGGACACTCTCCACCCTCACCACTGGTGCGTTCTTCTGTCATGTATGCGCACAGATATTCCCAACAGCAGGCCCTGAACGCTTTTTTGTTTGTTTGTTTTGTTTTTAAATACAGGAAAGGCCAGGACAGGGCTATAGAGAGGGCGAGAGAGTTTAAAAACAAAACAGGTAGAAAATTAAATTAAAGCCTGAGATATAGCATTACAACCAACAGTGGCATCTTGAAATCTCTCAAGCAGCTTTGAAAGAAGCTGAAGAAAGGACATTAAAGTCATAGTCATATTAGGCTACAGAATTTTTTCTTCTCTCCCTCCTCTCCCTTTTCTGTGATTAGAGACTGCAGTATTCAGTCTAGTTTTGTTTTGTTGTTGTTGTCTTTTGGGGGTTTTTTTTTCTTGTTTTTTGCTGGTGCTATTTTGCTGTTTTATGTTCCCCCTTCTGCCTTTAGGGGACTCTGTCTCTCCCTATATTACCCAAGAAGAGACAGCAACTGCTACTGTAGAGTCAAGCTACAATCACACTCTATAAAACACCAAAATCCAGGCAAGAACCAATACCAATTGCCATATATCAGGGAGGCAGACGAAAACTGTGAAAGTTATTCTGAGTTAAGCAATAAGAAGAGTGAAAGGGGAAGCCCACATCCTGATCACATCTACCTGGAAGCAATCAGAAAGCATAAAAATATCAAAACCCATATCCAATTAAGTATTAAGGCCACAGATAAACACTACACATGTCCAAGAAGCAAAAGCAGATGACCATATCAGCACATGTCCAGAAACAAAGTAAAATGTCTGAGAAAAATGACCTAGAGGTAGACCTGGACTCCATTCTGGAAGGAGGGCAGGCCTTGGAAATGCCCGAGAATGAATTCAGAAAATTGATCATAAAATGTTTCAAAACACTTTACAATG
>NW_006408656.1:5425304-5426758 GCF_000296735.1 Chrysochloris asiatica
TATAGAGAGTCACTAGGAGTCAGAACCAATTCAATGGCCCACAACAATAAGCAGTAAGGAGTAAAGGGGTTCCATTTTGAAGTGAGTTGTTAATGATGCAGGATGAAAGCTCATAGACAATCATTAGTGAGTTAACTATGTTGTATTAGATTTCACCATGGGAATAAGCACATCTCAACTGCCAAACCAACCTAGTCTAGTTGACACAAAACCTTAACTATCATAGGCCATATTAAGTAATTAACTATGCTGCTGCCACATTTATAAAAACATATTTATATTACCCACTCCAGTAAGGAGCAATAGAGAGATGTCTGGCCCTATCTAGATCAGGGGTTTTGCTACCTTGCTATCTACGTTGTACTGGGTTTCACAAGGATAAAGTTACCAGCATCTTCTACAGCAGATGGGGCAGAGGCCCTGTAAATTTGGGACTGAATTTGTGACAAGCTATATTATCTAGTGCAGTCTCTACTATGAGAAATTCTCTAATGCTCATGGTCTTGTCTCATGCCTGGCCACCTCCGAACTAAAAGGGGTCTCCCACCAAGACCACCTTTCCTTCCCCTGGCCATTTCCAGGGGTTTAGCATTTTCTTCTTTTAGATCCTCTAAACACAAAAGGATTAATAACATCTTACTCTCCTCCAGCCAGTAAGGCTGCATGCCTATCTGCAGATCTTTCAGTGCCGTCCAGGGTAATAATCACCCACACAATCACATATACACACATACACACACACTCAGACATGCAAGGACTCAAAGATAATTTATCCTCCAAAGGCTAGCCAATGATTTTCTGGTTTCTCGGTCACTTGAAGAGGGGCAGAGAGGGAAAGAAAAGCACGTCCATGGGTTTAACCTCTAGTGGAGCAGACAACCACATATAAAAGAAAAATATTGTCTTGCAATATTAAATTAAATGGCAAAAATTTAAATATACACACACATGCATGTGTGCACATATATTAATATATACATGTATGAATAGCTCATCAGGGGTCCTGGTGTGGTGCTACAGGATAAGCACTGGACTTCTAACTGTAAGGTCAGGGGTTCAAAGCCACCAGCCACTCCTCAGAAATCCTATACAAGATCGCTATGAATCAGAACAAACTCAACAGCACTTAACAACAGCAAGGAGTAAAGATTAAGGTGGAAATAAGGATTAAGGAAGGAGCTCTGGTAGTTTAGTGGTCACGAGCCAGATGGCTAACCTCATCCGTGGAACAGACTACTATGCAATCATTAATGATCTTGGAAGGAAAGATTATTTCATCATCTTGAAAATTATCCATAATACAGTTAGTTAAAAAAAAAAATCACATCACAAAACTGGATGTTCAATATAGTCCAACTTTTCAAAATTTACATATAGCAATATATGGGCGATTTTATCTCTATGTAATTTCATTTAATATACTCATATATGATGTCATTTATTTCATTTAATAT
>NW_006408656.1:5426858-5434826 GCF_000296735.1 Chrysochloris asiatica
CGATGAATGCAACACCATTCCTTTTCAATTTGTCATTCCCTGCATAATAAACCATGTGGTTATCAGATTCAAAATGGCCAATACCAGTCCATTTTAACTCACTAATATGAGTTAAAATATATATATATTTCATTTAATATACTTGTATATTATGTTGTGGAGTCCTGGTGTGATGCTGTAGGTTAATTCACTGGACTACAAAGTTGGTTTGAACCACAGGTTGATGGTTCAAGTTCACCAGCTGCTCCTTGGAAACTCTATATAAGGTCGCTATGGGTCAGAACCGACTCCACAGCACAGCTAGCGCCATCGTCCACCTCCCAGCTGCCATCATAATTATCTGACAGGACCTGCCATCATAACCATCTGCCAGGACCTCATCAGTCATGATGTTCTTCGACATTTACAAGATCTGGGAAATCACCTGCGATAACATCGATGACTCCTTCATTGGTGTAAACGCCTCTGCTGAAGTCATCGACAGTGAAGGAACCGAAAGCACAATAATAACAAATGTTGACATTTTTATTAACTATCACCTGCAGGAAACCAGCTTCACAAAAGAAGCCTACAAGAAATCCATCAGTGATTACATGAAATCAATCAAAGGCAAACTTGAAGAACAGAAACCAGAAAGAGTAAAACCTTTATGACAGGGGCTGCAGAGCAAATCAAGTACATCCTGGCTAATTTCTAAAACTACCAGCTCTTTATTGGTGAAAGCATGAATCCAGATGGTATGGTTTCCCAGCTGGGCTATCAGGAAGATGGTGTAACCTCATGACGATTTTCTTTAAAGATGGTTTAGAAATGGAAAAATGCTAACAAATTTAACAACTGTGTGGACCTGTTACCTGTCATCCTAGCCGGCTGCTTTTCATCCACATAACAGCAGGACTTGGACAAAATAGGACTATCATATTGAGACCTTGATTTATTTGGAGGGGAGGATATCTGTAGGTTATCTAAAAATAAAATGCATTTAAAGTAATAATAAAAAAAGAACTATCTTGAAGTATAATGCTATCTGTGATAATATCCATACGCCCATATGGACAACCAGTTAATATCACTATTATTCAAATTTATGCACCAATCATTAAAGCCAGTAATGATAAAATTGAAGAATTCTACCAACTTCTTCAATCTGAAATTGATTAAAAACACAATCAAGATGTATTGATAATTACTGGTGATTGGAATTCAAAGGTTGGAAACAAAGAAGGATCAGTAGTTGGAAAATATGGCCTTAGTGATAAAAATGATGCTGGAGCTCACATAATAGAATTTTGCAAAAAGCAATGACTTCATCATTGCAAAAGCCTTTTTTTTTTTCTTTTTTTTTTTTTACAATATAAAGACAATTATACTCATGGACTTCACCAGATGGAATGCACACAAATCAAATTGACTACATCTGTGGAAAAAGACAATGGAAAACTCTGTATCATCAGCAAACAAGGCCAGGGGCAGACAGTGTAACAGACCATCAATGGCTCAGTGCAAGTTCAGGTTGAGCTGAAGAAAATTAAAATAAGTCCATGAGAGCCAAAATATGACCTTGAGCATATCCCACCTGAATTTAGAGATCATCTCAAGACAGATTTGATACATTAAAGACCGAAGACCAGAAGAGGTGTGGGATGACATCAAGAACACCATACAGGAAGAACGCAAAAGGTCATTAAGAACACAAGGAAGAAAGACCAAAATGGATATCAGAAGAGACTCTGGAACTTGCTCTACAGCATAGAGATGCTAAAGCAAATGGAAGAAATTAAGAAGTAAAAGAGCTGAACAGTAAATTTCAAAGGGCAGTAGGAGAAGACAAAGTCAAATGTTATAATGAAATGTGCAAAGATCTAGAGTTAGAAAACCAAAGGGAAGAACACTCAACACTTCTTAAACTGAAAGAACGGAGGAAAAAATTCAAGGCTCAACTTGAAATACTGAAGGATTCTTTAAGGGCAAAATATTGAATGATGCAGAAATCATCAAAAGAAGATGGAAAGATTACAGTCATTGTACCAAAAAGAAATGGTTGCTGTTTAATCATTCTAAGAGATAGCATATGATCAAGAGCCAGTGGTACTGAAGGAAGAAGTCCAAGGTGCACTGAAAGCATTGGCAAAGAACAAGGCTCCAGGAGTTGGTGGAATACAAATAGAAATCTTTCAACAAGCTGATGTAGCACTGGAGACACTCACTCATTTATGCCAAGAAATTTGGAAGACAACTACCTGACCAACTGCAAGGAAAAGAACATATCTGTGCCCATTCCAAAGAGAGGTGACCCAATGGAATATGGAAATCATCAGACGATATCATTAATATCACACTCAAGTAAAAATTTTGCTAAAGATATTTCAAAACAGCTGCAACAATATATATTTTTTCTTTTCTTTTTTAAAGCTTTTTTTGTGAATTGAGTGAGTGAAGGTCTACAGAGCAGCTCATCAGTTTTACATTCAGTGAATCATGTAACAGTACATTGACAGGGAACTACCAGAGGTTCAAACTGGATTCAGAAGAGGATGTGAAACAAGAGATATCATTGCTGATGTTGGCTGAAAGCAGAGAATATCAGAAAGATGTTTACCTGTGCTTTATTGATTATACAAAGGCTTTTGACTGTGTGGATCATGATAAGCTATGGACAACATTGCAGAGAATGGGTATTCTGGAACACTTAATTGTGCTTATGAGGAGCCTGAACATACAGCAAGAGGCAAATGTTCAAACAGAACAAGGTAACTCTGAATGTCTTAATGTCGGGAAAGATGTGTGCTAGGGTTATATTCTTTAACCGTACTTATTCAATCTGTATTGTTGTTGTTGTGAAGTGCCATTGAGTTTGTTCCGACCCATAGCAACTCTGTATAGGGTTTCCAAGGAGCAGCTGGTAAGCTTGAGCCATCAACCTTGCAGTTCGAATGGCTTTGTAGTCTGGCATATTAGCCCATAGCACCACACCAGTGAGCAAATAATCCAAGAGACTGAATCATGTGAAGAAGAATGTGGCATCAGGATTAGAGGAAGACTTGTTAACAACCTGGGATATGCAGATGATACAACCTTACTTGCTGAAAATGAAAAGGATTTAAAATACTTACTGATGAAGATCAAAGAACCCAACCTTGGGTATGGGTTGCACCTCATTGTAAAGAAAACAAAAATCCTCACAACTGGATCAATAAGCAACATCATGATAAATGGAGAAAAGATTGAAGTTGTCAAAGAGTTTATTTTGCTCAGATCAACCATCAACACCAATGGAAGCAGCAGTCAAGAAATCAAACAACATATTGCATTAGGCAAATCTGCTGTACAACACCTCTATAAAGTGTCAAAGAGCAAAGATGTCAGTTTAAAGATTAAAATGCACCTGATTACAGCCATGGTATTTTCAATAGCTTCACATGTACGTGAAAGTCGGATAGTGAATAGGGAATTACACAGGAGAATCGATGCATTTGAGTTATAATGTTGGAGAAGAATGTTAAAGATACCTAGACTTCCAGAAGAACAAACAAATATGTGTTGGAAGAGGTACAACCAGAATGTTCCTTAGAAGCCAAGATGGCCAGACTTCATCTTTCATACTTCTGACTTGGTATCAGGAGGGACCGCTCTCTAGAGGAGGACATCATGCTTTGTAAAGTGGAGGGTCAGCGAAAAAGAGGAAGACCCCAATGAAATGGATTGGTACAATGGCAGCAGCAATGGTCTAAAGCATACCAGTAATTGTGAGGATGGCACAAGAGTGGGCAGTGTTTTGTTCTGTTGTACATAGGATCGATATGGGTCAGAAACGATTCAACAGCACCTAAGGACAACATAAGATTGTAAAAGAAACCATTATTTTATATATTAGTAAATTAAACAATATTGCTAATTATATTATGATACCATCAATTTAAGATAAATCTCAATTTCAGAAATGCTTAAAAGTTAAGAAGCTGCATCTTAGAATTGATAAAATATTTATGTATGAATTATATATGCATAGAAAAGGAGCAGAATATTACCTTAATTATCTAATGCTGCTGTAACAGAAATACTACAAGTGAGTGGCTTTAATGGTCAAATTTATTTTTTCACAGTTTCACAGAACTTCGAATTCAGGGCCCTGACTATAGGCTTACCCTCTCTGTTTGCTCTCGAGGAAACTCCCTGTCTCTTTTAAGCTTCTATTCCTTGGTGATCGTCATGTGACTTGGTAACTAACTTCCCTCATCTCTGATTCCATGTTGTTTCCTTGATCAGCTTTTTTATATCTAAAAAGAAAGACTGACTCGAAACAAAATTTATACCTATGATTATAATCGCATTTGAGACTAGCTCTTCTTTCATATTTCATGAGCATATGAAAGAAGAGCTAGTCCCAAAAGAGATTATAATCATAGGTATAATAGAGTTTACAACAAATCTGTTTTAGGGACACAATAAAATCCATAATAAATGTATTATACCCAAACAGTGCTTATCTTTGATGTTGTTGTTAAGTGCCATCAAGTCAGTTCCAACTCATAGCAACCCTGTATAGGGATTCAGAGGCCGTAAATCTTTGCAGGAGCAGAAAGTCTCATCTTTCTCCCTTGAAGCAGCTGGTGGGGGCTTGGACTGCTGGTTTTGTGGTTTGAAGTCTAGTGCTTATGCTATAGTGCTACCACATTCTCATGGTTAGCTTTGGATGTTATAATTATGGGTAACTTTCCTTCTTCTTTGTGATTTTTTGTACTTTCTAAATTTTATACATCCAACATGTGATATTGGGCAATTCAAAGAAACAATAAATACTATTCTCCTGCCCCTAGTTGTTCTAGCCTTTCCCTTATTCTCTCCTCTATTCTTTGTCCAGACCCCAATCCAATGCTATGCTCAGTTTTATTGGAGCCTTAGTAAAAGGGGAAATATGTCACCCCTAGCTTTAATGCAAAGTGAGCTCTGTTAGTGTAGTGGTTACGAATCGGGCTGCGAACTTTAAGGTCAGCGGTTCGAAACTACCAGCCACTCTGCAGGAGAAAGATGAGGCTTTCTACTCCCGTAAAGCCCTCAGAAACCCTGTACAGGGTTGCTATGGGTCGAAACCGACTCAACGGCACTTAACAACAACAACAGCTTTAATGCAAAGTAACTTTGTGGTGCAATGGTTAACTGCTCAGCTGCTAACTGCACAGCTGGTTATTCAAACCAACTCAGCCACTCTTTACTCTTAATTTCTGTTTATTAGGAAATGTCCTAATTTCACCTTTGTATTTGAAGGATATAATCAAGAAAGACCTGGAGACTTCCAGAAAGATGGTGGACTAGACAGATGCACTACACAGACCCTCTACAATAAAAATACAAGAGACAATAAAACAGACACAGATGAAAATTCTGGCACCCTGAACTTCAGAAGACAGGTTAGCAAGGTGGATGGAGTGCTTTCTGGGAGAAGAAGTTGAGCAGGGATAGCGAGAGAGGGAGATTGACTGATAAATGACTGGCTAGATGCATCTCTACCATCTTGTGAGCAGCTTTGGAAGCAGAGGGAGGCTTGGCAGAGCAGATCTGTGAGGGTGACAGGAAAGGTACAATTTCTAACTTTCCTCCACACTCCCCTGGTGACCAAAAGTGTGGCCAGCTCCTACCCTAATCTGCCCCCAGCAAGATCCTGCTCTCTGGAAATTCGGAGCCACGCCAGTGTGAGGTGGGGACCAACTGCACTACTTTGGTGTGTTGTGTTGGCACCTAGATTTGGTGGGCTCAGCGCCAGACGTACAAAACCTGCAGAGCCACCAGACCAGCGTTTAACCAGTCATGCTGTGCCCAACTTCCCTGTGGTCCTAACATAACAAACACTGAAACCAGCTCCATCAAGGGTCTCCATGAATTACTTCCAGATTGAGTGCCTTGAACATAAATAGCATAGGAAATCAATCTAGGGCCTGGAACTCTGCTGTCACATCCCTTCTACAACCACCTTGTGAGCTCTGAAATTGCAAGATCCTCCCCACCCTCCAGAGATTACTCCCCTCTGGGTCCAACACTGCACTGATTGTTTTTAGAAATACAATAATCCCATAATGCCCCAGAGACAACCGACAATTTTAACTCACACAAAGAAACTAGAGAGAATGGCTCAAACAAATGATCAAGATGCAGAGCCAGGAAGAAAAGGTAATGGAACTAACTGAAAAAGAATTCAAAGAATGATCACTAAGTACCTTCAAAGGATTGAAAGAAAGATTGAGGAAAGCAAGGAGAACACAATAAAAACTTAAAAAGTATTCAGGAAAACACTATAAGAACAAAGAGTCAAAATAAATGCAAATTTTGAAAGAATATAAAACCTGCTATTAGAAATCCAGAAGATTTAATACTAAGATCTCAGAATTGGACAATACATTGACAGGGTAAAGGAGTAAATGCGAAGCAATGGAAGGCTGAATTAGTGAGCTTGAAGATAAACTTCTCAATACTAGTATGCTAGAAGAAAATCAGGAAAAAAGAATGAAAAAATCTGAAGAAAGTCTAAGAGTGGGACATCATGAAGAGGAACAATTTATGGGTGATTGGAATTCCAGAAGAGGAAGACAAGCACAGAGAAAATTGTTGAAGAGTTGTTGGAAGAAACTGTCCCTAACATCATGAAAGACAAGAAAATAAGCATACAAGAAGCTGAATGAATCCCAAACAGGATCGATCCCAAAAGAAAATCATGAAGACATATCATAATCAAATTTTCCAAAATCAAAGACAAGGAAAGAATCCTGAAATCAGCTCAGGAAAAATGAAAACTTACCTGCAAAGGAGAAACAATAAGACTAAGCTCTGATTTCTCAGCAGAAACCATGTAGGCAAGAAGGCAACGAGATGATAAATACGAAACTCTGAAAGAAGAAACCTTCCGATGAAGAAGCATATACCCAGCAAAGGTATCCTTCAAATACAAAGGTGAAATTAGGACATTTCCTAATAAACAGAAATTAAAGGAATGTTTAATGTCCAGACCCAACTTTACAAAAAATACTAAAGGGTGTTCTTTGGACTGAGAATCAACAAGAGCAGACAACAACCTGTAATTATAATACATGACAATATCATCCGGTACTCAATCCAGATTATAGAAATATTTAAAGTAAAACAAACCTATAATAGGGGACCAGAAATACCAATTTATAATGAAGTCAACTACAAAGCAAAAGGAGGAGCTAGAGTAGATACAAAACTACCAAATGGTAAAGAAGTCAAGTAGATTTTAAGGTAAAAAGACTGTTTAAAAATTAATAAATTACAAGATAACCTCAAAGAAAAATCATACACCTGTACATCAAAATGGAAAACAGATGAAAATCAGAAATGTTTAGTAAACATTAACACAAGAGAAATGAAAATGAAAAAAACAACAACCCACCAACAAAATGAACTCAACATAGAAAATTATGTGGAACAAAGAGTCCAGCAACATCACGAAAAAAACATACAGAAAAATGACAACAGTCAATTCATACTTATTGATGTTTACACTGAATGTAAATGGATTAAATGTACCAGTCAAGAGACAACGAGCAGAATGGATAAGAAAACAGGATCCCTTCAATATGCTGACTAAAAGAAGAGTGACTGGTTTGAACTGCCAACCTTGTGGTTAGTAGTCCAGTGCTTATCCTACAGTGCCACATCAGGATTCCTTAGTATTCATTAAACAACAACTCCCCATTTCCCGTTCTCTTCAGGCTTCAGTAACCATGAATCTAGTCTTTAAGCATTTGACTATTCTAAATACTTCTTATAAAAGGGATCATACAATGTTTACCCCATGTTTGACTTATTTCACTTTGCATATTTTCAAGGTTTACACATGTCATAGCTTATATCAGATATTTCTTATTTAAATTTGTTGATATTTTTTCATCCTAGATTCCCTCCACTCATCTTGATTTAAATATATATACATGTTGTTGTTAAGTGCCGTTGAGT
>NW_006408656.1:5435306-5448616 GCF_000296735.1 Chrysochloris asiatica
TTCCGAGGGTGTAAATCTTTACGGGAGTAGAAAGCCTTATCTTTCTCCCGCGGAGCGGCTGGTAGTTTCGAACGCTACCTACCAGAGATAGATAGATAGATAGATAGATAGATAGATAGATAGATAGATAGATAGATAGATAGATAGATAGATAGATAGATAGATAGATATAATAAAACATAATTTATCTAGCTACAGAGTTTTTTGATGCCCCCTTTTAGTGCCCAAGGCAAGTGCCTCACTCTCCCCACCTAGTCCTGCTCCTGCCCCAATTATAACCCTTTCTACATTTATCAGCCTTCCCTGCTAGACTCTGGGTGTCTGACATTATATCTAGCACATGATGGGCTTCAACACTGTTTTGTGGATGAAACAAAAGACAGGGAGAAAGGTTTTTGCTGGGTACTGGGATGTGGGGATTGGGGTGAGGGGAGGGAGGGGAAGGTGGCACACAGGGCAGGGAATAGACACAGGATAGTTTGGGTACTAGGGAGGGGGCAATATACAAAAAGGGGGAGGGGAATGGAAAAACAAAGCGGATGGGAGGACAATTAGGCAAGTTTCCATGGGCTAAGCGGGACAGAGGTAAAAAATGGTGTGTGCACAACCTTGGAACCACAGGGCTCTGGGATACAGGGATTGAGACATGGTTGGAATGGGCAAAAGGGAGAAAATAATGTTAAGATGCTTGGCTATCTTTTGAATCTTGGTTTCCCTGGAAAACCATTATAAAATAGACACTGGAGGGGGAGAGAAAGGAATAGCCAGAAATATCACCATAGAAAACTTGTAAGTCTGACTTCTGCCTATAACTGATTTGAATATCTAAAATGGGGCTACAATGTGCCCAGTGAAGGTGGCTTCCTGTGGAGCCTCTGCATTACCTAAGACCATAGGTGGAATCCTGAACAGCATCCAGAATCTTCAGAGGTGGGAAATTCCCACTTGAAAGGATAAGCAGACCAGCCTGGAGTGGCTAGAAGAACAGAAGATACTTCTTGGAAGAAAGAACAACAGGAAAAATAAAAAAACAGTATAGGCAGACCGACTGATTACTGTAAGAACAAGCAAGTTGCTTGCCCAGGAGACATCAAGGCAAGTTGTCAGGTCCCCTCAGAGCAAACCCCCTTCCAAGACTAAGACCCAATGGGAATACACACTCTGATTGGTGACCATGTTTGTCCCCGATAAGGGGAAGTGAGGGAAAAACAATTGTGAAGATGCAAGCTAAGCCCTACAACATTCAATAGACTCCTGTGAACCCAGGTGGAGACCTGGTTGCCTAGACTTGGGGACTCTTGGGCCCAGAGTCAGTGACATAGCCACAGAGGACTAGAGTGGAGAGTGAAGCATGCAGCTGTTAAGAAGAGAGGGCATATACACAGGAACACCCATACTTGTGGATAATATCCACTTGACCTGGTTTCAATGACTGGATGATCAAAGCTCAACTAGAAGAAGAAAGAAGAGGGAAAAAAAGAGTAATCTAATACAGTTTGATGAACTTGACCTAAACCTATGGATGCAGTAGCTCAAAAGAGGGAATAAACCTTCACAGCAAGGATCATTCCCACCCCCTCCTTACAGAGTAGACAGGGATGGGCAACTTGGACATTGGCTACCCAAAATGGGGCGGAGGGGGGGGGGGACTTCAAAGGCAAGAAGTGATTGGCTTACAAGCTTTCAAGAGGGAACCTAAATCCAGAGGGCATGGAGGAAAGTAGAATCTCCACTGAGTAGTATCCAATCTGTCTAAGCCGGGCTGATGAAAGGAAATGCAGATAGGTCTCTTGTGATACAATAGTGAATAATTGTTAGTCAGGACTGATTGTGAGGGTTGGAAACATAAAGGTAGACGTTCTGTAGCAAGGAGGGGAGTGATTAACTTTGCAGTCTAGGAGCGGAGGTCCCTGGGGCCATCAAGGGAGAAGAGCAGGGAGCTGGACACTACCCAGAGAAGCAGTGACACCAGAGATGGAGGCAGAGATGATGATGTGGAGAGATGGAGCAACTGGGGACTTTAGATCCAGAGAGGGAGAGGGGCTGTGTGCTGATGACCAGGGGGCAGGCAGGCTTTCAGGGTATACCCTTTGGTTGGTTGGTTGATGATGCATGGAGGGGATTGTAACCATGGCAATGAAATGATACATGATAGGATGAATGTAAAACTAATGTTCTCCCATGTAAACTATCACATAATTCACAATAAAACATTAAAAAAAAAAAAGACAGGAAGGAAGGAAGAAACACAATTAATAATAATAGCTAATACTTTAACATTTGTTGAGTGTTTATTATGTACTGGATACTAGATTAAATACTTTAGTTAATCTAACAAGCCAATAATGAAAATATTATCCCCATTTTACATTGATGAAGTTAAGACACACCGAGATAAATGAATCATAATGTAAAGTAGTCATGGCAGAATTTGGAACAGTTTCTAAAGGAGCCCTGGTGGTGCCCTAGATTAAATATTGAACTGCTAATCAAAAGGTCAAGGAGCTCTGGTAGCGTAGTGGTCACTAATGGGGCTGCTAACCTCAAGGTCGACAGTTCGAAACTACCAGCAGCTCTGTGGGAGAAAGATGAGGCGTTCTGCTCCTATGAAGATTTACAGCCTTGGAAACCCTGTGCAGGGTCACTATGAATTGGAACCGACTCCACGTACTTAGGTACTTAACAACAACAACAACCAAAAGGTCAGCAGTTGAAACCTGCCAGTGGCTCCACAGGAGAAAGACTACAGCCTCGGGCACTCTATGGAACTGGTCTACTCCGTAGGATCACTGTGAGTCAGAATCGACTAGAAGGCAGTGAGTGGAGCAGTTCCTAACACATCTCTTTAATTATCTCTCTTCCAGGCATGGGAATAAGATGAGAAGGAAGAAGGAAAATGGGGGAAGAAGAGGTGAAAAAAGGATGTAAGAGAAGAAGCAAAACTATTACAGTTTCTCATCCGTTAATTCCCTTGAGCTTCACCACAACCTTGGGCATTATTCACCCCTTTTTTTCTTTTCTTATTGAAAAGAAAAAAAGCCTCAAAAAAGTGTAGGAACTTGTTAGACCTCATATTGATGATTAGGCGCTGCCAGGGAGTACTGAGAAGCATGAATGAGCAGACTGAGGAGCAACCATCGCCAAGTTTGAGAGAGCTTCCTCTGCCCTACCTAGGGATTGTGTGTGGAAGGAAGAGACTTGATAAGGGCTAAGCTGACATATCAGAGTTTCCTTGTTTCACTTGTTTCAACATGTTTGCTCTGCACTTTGTTTCCTGCCTTGCTGATGGGGAAACCCCCTGAAGCATACTGATGTGAAAAGTGAAACTCAGAATACCCCAAAACAGAATCTAAAATGGACATGACATAAAAAACGAGCTAGTGAGAAAAAACAAATTCCCAGGACTTTCTGAGAAAGGGCCATCTAGAGTCTTATCTTAGCAGCTAGGGAAGTCTCAACATGGCCTGAAGTAGAGTTTAATGATGGAAAGAGTTTCAGTCTTGAATATACATAGATGATTCTAGAAAGAGGCCCAAGGAGGTAGAAAGGTTATCGTTCATTGTATACCTCTTTATAGTGATCGATTTTTTTTTTAAAAACCATGCATATATACAACTTTTTCAATTAAAGTAAGCAAATATTTTTTAAGTGGTCTGCCATCAGTGGCAGTCTGAGGTCATAGTTATACCATTCTACAGTGTGGCCCTTCCCAAACCTCTCTGGACCCGTAATGGGAGAGAACAGCTCAGTGTATGACACATTAAGGGTGGGTCACACATCCTGCAGGCTAAACACATCTCCAAATTAGGCAGCTAATGATTCTGAGGACTCAAAGTCACGTTTAAAACCAGTCAGCTGAGGTAAAATCTGATGAGTAATTTGCTTCTGGAATGCACAGCACACAGACTGATGTTGGTTCCTTGGAAAACTGTGCACATCTCTCTCAGGAACTCCAGGTTACTGGTCTTAACCTTCTCCTGAGAAAGAGCTGAGGCTGCAAGTTCAGCCTAGCCCATCATTCCTAAATTGGGACGGGCTGTGACTAAGGCACAAAGCCCTGAAGGTCCCATAGCAGACTTGGAAAAACGATGGAGGAAAAATAGTCAACTCAGACCTATGTTGTTGTTAGTGCCATTGAATCAGTTCCGACTCATAACAACTCTATATGGTTTCCAAGGAGCAGTTGGTGGGCTTGAACAGCTGACCTTGTGGTTAGCAGCCCAGGGCTTATCCCACAGCTCCACACAGAGGGAGGCAAAAGTTCTTGGGCGTATTTAGCCCCCAGAAAGACAAAAATGAGGGACTGCATCCTACAATCGTCAATATGCTGAAGATAGCTGTGAAGTAAGACAATAGACAAGAATGGTAGCAGCTGGAGCAGTAAGAGTTAGATGATCTCTAAGGGTCTCTAGAATCTAAAATGGATCACATGTAGAAAGTCTCTTTAGGACTTTAAACCCCAGAAAGTCTCCAGTATAAAAGAAACAGAGTTGGGGTGTTTTTTAGCCTCTTAGAATTAGGAATGATGGGCCAAGAGTGGATGGATGCCTCCCTTTTTACTCCTTAGGGAATGTCCACCCTTTACCATCACCCTGAGCAAGCTTTTCTCCATACTCTGCCTGCCCGGTCTTTCCAGACTATCACTTGAACACTTCTGGCCTCTAGCAAAACATTTTCTCCAATTGAATAGCTCAATCCTACCATGTGTTTCAAGTTTCTATAGCAACATTAATTCTATTAGCAAATAGGATGTTTCCAAATGATCAGCTTTGTGCAGTCATTCATACTATTTTTCTATCATAGATTAAGCTTCCAAAAGATTAAATCACAGAACTTAGAGTTGGAAAGGACCAATGAGCAGTTGCGGATTTAGGAATTGACTTTCCTTGCTTGAATTCCAACCCTAACTCTGCTTTTACTAGCTCATTGGTTCTCAATGCTGAGAGTGCACCAGATTCATCAGGAGGATTTTTTAAAACAAAGGTAGCTGGGCCTTACCATAGGTCCTAATTATTTAGTCTGGGGTGGGGCTCAAAAATCGTCTAACAAGTTCCCAGATGAGGCTGAAACTGCTGGACCAGAGACCTCACTCTAAGGAACAGTTTCCAACTGTTTGGCCAGCCACTTCTCAGGTATATTTGAATAACAATGGTTGGGCTGGGCTGAGACCTGGCACGTGAAGCCCACAGCACCATCTGAGGCACACAATACTAACAATTGTTGTTGGAAATTAGCCCTGGTGGTGCTGTGAGTTAAGCTTTGGGCTGCTAACCTCAAGGTCAGCGGTTCAAACCCACCAGCCACTCAGCAGGAGAAAGATGAAACTGTTCCCATAAAGATTTACAGTCTCAGAAACCCTACTCTGTCAGAATCGACTCCATGGTACTGTTGTCGGATGGGAGAGAGAAGTCTGCAAATGAGAAAGAAACCTGGCACCGAGGACTCTTCAGAGCTCCTCACCCCTACAAGCCAGTGCGCTGCACGTTGCACGTTCACCGACTGCTCTGCTGACGATGCCTGTCGCCTTTAGGGTGGCTTGGACCAGAGGCGTATCTAGGGTAAGGCCGATTTGGTAAGTAGCCTGGGCACCACTTGCGAGGCTGGAGGGGGTGGGGGGGGGGTGGGGGGTTGTGTCAGTGATCAGTTTCTGTTCGCACTGAAGTTTCCACTGACTGTAAGTTAAAACAAATCGCCATAGGCGCTCTTCTCTGTAGACAGGCTTCTGAGTAGGACCATCAGATCTTTTTCGGTGCTGAGAGCAGGACAGGGGAAACCCAAGGTGGGCTAAGAGCTGGAGGAGCTCAAACTGCTAGCGGTGGCGGGCGGTGGGTGAGTGCGTGAGGCGCCCCGCCCGGTGCCAACCTCCAGGCAGCCCTGAGACGCTTTGGGCAGCCTGGACGCGCCGGGTGGGTGGGCCCGCTGACTGCAGCACCTGGCCGCCGGGAGGGGCGGGTCGGACGCACCCGGGCAGCAGAACAGGACCCGCCCCGGTCCCGCCCTCCAGTTCGTACTGTCTGGAACCCGCGAGCAACTCGGCGACGCGGCTGCGGCTCCGACTCAGCGCTCTAGGTAAGCCGCAGAGGCTGTCGGCGCCTCTCCGAGCCCCCTGTTCTCTTTGCCCAGCCAAAGGACCCAGATTCCTTCCGCTTCTCAAGATCTTTCAGTCGTTCTAGCTTCTGCCTCACTCCCCGCCTCCGCTCCACTTCACCTCCTCCTCCACACTAGTCCCCGCAGTTAAATGAAGGGGCTGGGCCATACTGAACCTTCCTGTCCTTTGTGGAAGCCTAGAGCTCCTTCCTGGGTAGGACCCCCTCCATTCTCGTCTTTTCTCCCCCAGATAATCTCTAACCAGTCCTTTGGGGCGGAGGGGGTCCTCCTCGCCCTGTTTCCTTGAGGGGTGAATGGGGTAGCCCAGATCTCTGAAACTGGGAGAAAGACAAGACATAGCCTTCCCTCCAGAGTTCTACAACCTCTTACCCTTATCCCACCACATTCCTTCTGCGCCCCCATCCCATCTCCCTAAATTGGCCACCCCATATGCTCTAGACCAGAAAATCAGAGAAGGTTCCCACCCAGTGTCATGTTGTGTCAGAACAGAAGTGATGAGGGAGGAGAGGCCTCCCTGGTGGAGGTGGTGAGAGCAAGGTCTTGATTGTCTGCCCTTGATTGTGGGGGAGGGGTGGGTCTGATGAGTGTTCAGTGACAGTAACCAACTTCCCGATTTCTGTCACTTGTTCTGAGTCCCAAGCTGAAAGAAAGGAGAACTAGTTTACTTGTCCCCAAGACTGGCAAAGGGTTTGATCAGTGCCCTCCTATGGGTGTAATGGCAGGCTGAGGTCAGGTTCAGGCCAGAGAAGCAGAAAAGAGACTCCTCACTACCAGGGGACTTCAAAAAGTTCTAGAAAAGATGGGATTAAAAAGGTGATGGAATTTTTGCATGAACTTTTTGAAGCCCCTCAGATTAGCCAATGGCCCCATTACTGCAGTCAATTTGAACTGCAACGGTGGTGACTCAAGCTCACCAGTTACTCTTTGGAAACCCTATACAGGGTCCCTATGGTTCAGAGCCGAATTGTCAGCACTTAACAACCATGCTTGTAGCTCACTCCTAGACCCACAAATGCAGTTTATAGACACTGAGAGAAGTTAATAACTCTGGACACACCTAGAGGCTTATGTTCATTTTACGTATGCATGACCTAGGCCCTATCTCTTCTCCACACAGATGGGCTGTGTCCCTGCCCATCAGAAGAAGACTAAGAAGAATGACATACACAAATTCTCTTGGTCTATAGAACAAACTGAGGTGAGGGATTTGAAATATACTTTGGTTCAAATTATCCATCAGAAACGTATGCATGGCAAGCATTTCCCTAGTTTCAGTTCTTCAAAGATGCTTTATGGTATAGGCTCTCAAAACTAATGAGAGAAAACTGCAGCCCAGGCCACCAGGGCAGAGAACAGGACAAAACTGTCAAATGGAAGAGAGGAAGTCTAAAGCTAGCAGAACCATGAAAGACACTGGGTTGTCTGAGATGACCTCACCTTCAAAATCACTGCCTGTAGTCAGGACAGCTGTTGTGTGTCAGATGCTCTCTGAGATCAGAAGCATCTAAGCCCAAGTTCTGCTGCAGGAAACCTGGACAGGAGCTATGACCATGGCTTAGTCTGTATAGCTATTGTCTAGAACAGATGTCAGGAATAGGTGTGGCATTAATCCCAGGGCCAGTGGCTTCTCAGTGGAGGGAGGTGTAGTGGGTATAATAAGCCAGGCAGCTGACTCAATTCTGTCACTAATTTAGCTGTATAACTTTGGCTAAATCACATAAAGACTTCCTGGGTGGAGAGTCAATGAGAAAATATATATAAAATGTGCTTTGGCAAAACTCCAGGCACCAGCCAAATGTAAGGCAATATGGTACAGCGGTTACGAGAGTAGACTTTGGAACATGGACCTGAGTTCAAATTTAGCCTCTGCTTCTTCTAGCTGTGTGGCTTGGATCACATTCCTTAACCACCGTGTGCTTCATTTTCCTTCTGTGTAAAATGGAAAAGAGAACTCTAACTTGACTTGATATTAGAAGTGGTAATATTAAAATTGGAGTCCTGGTGTGAAGCTGTGGCTTAATGCGCTGGACTGCAAAGTGGGTTTGAACCTCAAGGTCATTGGTTCAAGTTCACTAGCTGCTCCTTGGAAACTCTATACAGGGTCACTATGGGTTGGAACCGACTCTACAGCACTTAACAACAACAATAACAATATTAAAAACAGCAGTCCTAAATAAACATTCTCTGGTGCCCATTGATATGTTCCCACATCTCCATTCCTGAAAGGACCAGAATGGGTGGGTATAGGTGGCAGAGGAACTCACTGAACAGCTATGTCACAGGCTTGGTGAATTCAGCTCTTCATATAGCCCTTGATCCCTGTCTGGAATAGCCCAAACTGTCTAGTCCCATTTGATGGGGATGAGGATGAGGACTTGAAAAAGCAAGAGGTCAGGTGCAGGACAGTGCCTGTATGTGTGGAGCTCAATGCTGAATGCTGTAATTTACACAGTGACAATGCTGTAACTGTGCTGTGTAAATGGTGTGCATGGTGAACAAGGATGGGTTCAGTTCAAAAAGAAGAAAGACTGTAAGAAGACCTTTGTGGTACCTGAGAGCACTGTGAGGTCAGATTATTCTCTTGTGCCCTGTGTTATCCAGTCCCGAACTCCAGGTAGAGACCTGGAAGAAGGTGGAAAGTCCATCCTTACCCTTAGCATTTAATAGAGAATGCAGGACTAACAACCAGGTCAGTGAAATAGACGGACCACAGATACTACAGGATTGCAAGGCTAAATAGCTTAGTCAGGAGGGGCATTTTGGAGGCAGAAGTTTGGGGACAAGAATCGAAGAATTGAGAAACAGAAAGAAAACAGGATCTAGGTGGCCATGTGCCTGGACCTGTCGGTTTCCTTCCCCAATAAAACCTAGTAGGGAAGCCCCACATGGGGAAAACAGGGGTAGTGAAACTTAGAATCAAGTGCACTTAGTTTCTTATGACAGTGGGGTCTGCCTTAGTCTAGAGAATCTTCTGGGAAGAGAGGAGTTTGGAGTTAAGAATTTAAGAGAGAAAAGAGGCACTGGCTTCTTAGCAAAGGAACTCTGGTAGTATAGTGGCTATGAGTTGGCCTGCTAACCTACCTCAAGGTCAGCAATTCGAAACTACCAGCTGTTCCATGGGAGAAAGATGAAGCTTTCTGCTCCCTTAAAGATTTACAGCTTTGGAAACCCCATACAGGGTTGCTGTGAGTCGCAACTGACTCCACAGCACACCACAGCAATGGTGGCAATGGCTTCTGAGCAAGAAGATAAAAAAAGAGCCTTGGGGAGGGAAAGATACCCAGTGCCAAGCACTGGTCAAGCTTGAGGGTGAGGAGCTAACAGGAAGCTGACTGTCCAGGCTGTTTCTGCTACCATCAAGTGGCACTGAAGGAAAATGAAAATAGAGCCTGGCGGGAAACTACTGCTGATTCCTCCAGATGTTGGGTGATAAGGGCATAGTTTCAAATGACAGTTGTGATAGTAGAGAGGAAGAGGTGGACCCAGGGGGCAGAGAATGAATCAGCAGGATTTAGGAATGAGATGGGATGGGTCGAACCTGCCATTAAAAAGGAATTAAAAACTACTCCAGGCCAAAGAGTGGGCTAGGGGCAGGGGTGGTTTGAAGGATTCCTGTGCTACTAGCAGTAGTGGGGAAACTGGGAAGACTGACCAGCTTAGGGGACAGAGCACAGACCCTGAGTTAAGAGTGTGGCGTGTTGAGTATCTGGTGACCCTAGTTAGATGTTCTGCAGCCAGAAGCAGACTGTAGGGTGAGGACAGCAGAAAAACACTCGATTCTGCTGTTCTAGCCCTTTAAGGACTGGCCCAGCCCTTTAAGAATAAAACCAAAACACCAAACCTGCTGTTGTTGAGCTGATCACAGCTCACGGCAAACTCAGTGTTACAGAGTTTTCTTGGCTGTCATCGTTTGGAAAACAGATCACCAAACCTTTGTTCCACCGTGCCACTTGGTGGGTTCAAACTGCCGTCCTTTTAAATTAACAGTTGAGGGCAAATATTTGTGCCACCCAGAAACCTTCCTTTAAGAATATCCCTCCTGTATCCTCCATCCCACCCCCACACTTTGCTTCTTCCCAACCCCACCCCCATAGATGGTGAGACTCAATTCAGGTTCCTTTTTTGCCTTCTTCCAAAGCCAGCCTGATTGTTAGGAATTGTTCATTGGACAGGGTTCCTATGTGATTAGGGAATCCCACTTCATCCCCACCAGGATCCCTTCTGCACCCCTGGATTCCAGGAGCTGGCAGTCTCAAGCCTTAACTTGAGAACAGCTACACATCCCTTAGCGTAGTGGTTACGAATCAGGCTGCGAACCGCAAGTCAGCAGTTCGAAACTGCCAGCTGCTCCATGGGAGAAAGATGAGGCGTTCTGCTCCCATAAAGATTTATAGCCTTGGAAACCCTGTAAAGGGCGCTATGAGTCAGAACCGACTCCACGGCACACAGCCACCACCATCACTCATCACTTATCCTACCTTGAGATCGCCCAGTGACAAACCTGTGAGCTGTTGGACTTGGGCGTAGTTCCTGCTGATCTTCTATCATGTTGATTTTCAGTAACTTTAACAAACTTGGAATATTTACTGAGTACCTACTGTATACCAAACACTGTTCCAGATCTACGGTGGGGAACAAAGTTGGATCAGGTGTTTTCAATAGAAAATTCTTGTTTGGGTATGTAAATTTAAAATGTTACCCAAACAGAGCCACGAATCTAGATATCCTGGGGTTGGGGGAGTAGAAGTGGGAGAACCTGATAGACTAGTTATAGAAATAACTTTCAGTGCATCTTTTTGGGAAAAGAAGTCACAGCTCTGCCGCTTTAGTCTGGGGAAATGTTGAAGTTGTACAGGTCTTGAAGGTGTAATTATGGGGAAAAGTGAAAACCTAGCATTTGCTCAAAAGGGTCGGAATTGGGAGGAGGGCTTGCTGCTCTGTTCATAGCCTGTGTACAGGGGAAATGAAACAAGCACTGTGTTTGATGGAGAGAAAGTGCTTGCAAGGAAGAAAGGGCCAGACAGTCATTTGGCCAAAATGACCACTCAGCATCCCATTATTCTCCATTGCTTGAAACTGGCTGTTCCTTCCTCATGATGATGTTGAGTTCCACAGACCTGTGCCCTTAGTGAGAGTGGTAACAGTCATTGCTTTTCGAAGAAACCTGTAATTGAGCCATGGTCTGAGTAACTTGAGCAAACATCCCTGTGGTGACTGCTTTCTTCCTGGCTGCCACGTCTTCCGGAGGTGAGCAGCTCAATTGATAAACAGAAACTTTGTTACAAAGAGGCCACCTGGCCAGCAAGGGCGTGTTTGGAACGGCTGACCCTGGCTTTCACAAAAGCAGATTTTGCCTTCAACTTCCGATTATGGCATCTTTAAAGCATTTTTAACCCTGAGTTGAGCTCGAGGAGAGCAAGTGCAAGGTAGGAGTAAGGGGTGTCAATGTCAAAGAGTAGAGTGGGGAAGGTCCAGGCAAACTCTGCCCCAGATCAAGAGAGCCCGGCCCTGTCCCCAAACTCCCAATGGTATGGTGTACAGAGTTAGAGACCAGGTTTGTGATGCTAAAGTCACCTGAAGAGTAAGCATACTAGACTTACACATGAGCCTAGTCAAAGTAGTATGTGTATGTATTAAGAGTATCATTCCAAAGGAAAAATATTGTATGATCCAACTTCTATGAGTTATCTAGAATAGAATAAATTGGTGGTTAATAGAGTCCTGATGTACCGCTGCAGGTTAATGTACTGGACTGCAAGGTCAGTTTGAACCGCAAGGTTGGTGGTTCAAGGTCATCAGCTGCTCCTTGAAAACCCTATATTGGGTTGGAACTGATTTGACAGCACTTAACAACAACAACAAAGAAGAAGCGTCCTGGTGTGGCACTATGGGTTAAAGCGACCTGGCTGGGCTGCAAGGTCAGTTTGAACCACAAGGTTCAAGCTCACCAGCTGCTCCTCGGAAACCCTATACAAGGTTGCTATCAGTTGGAACCGACTCGACAGCACTTAACAACAACAACAATAGAGACTAAAGGAGCTCTGGTAGCTCAAAGTCAGCAGTTTGAAACTACCGCCACTATCTGCACCCATAAATATTTACAGCCTCTGAAACCCTGTGCAGGGTCGCTGTGAGTTGGAACCAACTCCAGACACACCACCACCACCACCAGAGACTAAGAATGGAGTCCTGCTGGTGCAGTAGTTAAGCACTCAAATGCTAACTGAAATGCTGGTGGTTTGAACCCACCAACCACTCAGGGAAAATGATACGACAGTCTGCAAACCCGATGGGGTAGTTCTCTGTCCTATAGAGTTCTATGAGTTGTCATCAACTCCAAGGCAGTGGGTTGAATGTGTTAGGGACTGAGGGTTAGAGTTTCTGTTTGGGATGATGAAGCAGTTTGGGAAGTCAGTGATGATGGTTGCAAAACAGTGTGCATATAAGTTATGCCTGGGAAGTCAATTCCAACTCCTGGCAACCTCACTGTGTCAGAGTAGAACTGGACTCCTTAGGGTCTTTAATAGCTGGTTTTTCAGAAGTAGATTTCTTGGCTTTTCTTCCAAGGAACCTCTAGGTACATTTGAACCTCCAACGTCTCTGTTAGCAGCTGAGCACATTAACTGTACCACCCAAGGATTGCAGTAACACTCAACTGTACACTTCTGACAAATTTTGTTTTATGTATATTTTGATCACAATTAGAAAGGGAGAAAGAAAGAATGTTTTAAAGAGAGAGTTTTATATAACTCAAATGCTTGTTGTAGTAAGTGCTTTATTTGCTGTTGTTGTTGAGTGTCATTAAGATGGCTCTGACTCACGGTGGCTAGTGGGTTTAACCCTGGCAGTCAAGTGTTTATCCTGCGGCACCATTCTAGGACCCCAAATGCTTTTTAAGAGCATCATTTTTGTGACACCCATGCGTAATGTTATAGTGGACTTAAACCTCTTTAGCTTTGATTTTCTTATCACATTTCACTAGAGTTTCTGCAATATCTACTACATGAGAAACTTGTGCTAGGCTTTCCAAGTAATTGGTTTAATGACAACCAGTTTGCAAGTAATACAAAGGTGAAAATGACCTGGCTTCTCTGGTTGAGGAGTTCACAAACTGGCAGGGACAAACCCATATGGTAGTGACTCTTATTGCAACAACACGGAATACTGGGTCAAGAGGACTCATGAGTTGGTGTTGGAACTCT
>NW_006408656.1:5452663-5455436 GCF_000296735.1 Chrysochloris asiatica
GGCCAGGTGGCATCATTGATGGACTCAAGTGTGGCAGCAGTAGTGAGGTTGGCCCAGGATCGGACATTGTTTCATTCTGCTGTGCATGGGGTTGCTATGAGTCGGTTCCGACTCGATGGCACCTGACAACAACAACTTATTGCAAAGCAAGCTGTGGTGAGGCCAGAGAAGAAGCATAAACAGTTTGCTAAAGGGATGATTTAGGGGACTGATTCTGTTAGGAGATCTGAGAGGGCTTCTTGGAGGAGGCTAAAATGTAAAATACTGGATCAGACTTTATCCATCACTCAAACTGCTGGGATTGGACCATACAAAGAAATAACATTTTACAACAAGACCTAATACCCACAAATGCATTACAGACTACCCCAAAAGTCTTAGGGCACTTTTACCCTTTAATAACACCAGAAGTAAAAACTCTACAAACTAACAACAACAAAATTCTTGGAAATTTTAATGATTTAAATTCTTTACCTTTATGTAGTTTTTGAATTTTGAATAACAAATTTTAAATTTTGTGTTAGGCAATTTTATCATCCTTAATGGACTGCCATAAACATTAAACTCAAATAAAATTATTTAAAATTCATTAAGTTAAATCAAAGTAAAAGGAATTTAAATAAAATTTTTAAATGATTGATGAATACATAGAAAAGCTGAACAAGTGTGAGAAGGCAAATGGGAATATATATATATCCCTACGCTCTGGTAGCATAGTGGTTACGAATAGGGCTGCGAACCTTAAGGTCAGCAGTTCGAAACTGCCAGCTGCTTCTCGGGAGAAAGATGTGGCTTTCTAGTTCCGTCAAGATTTACAGCCTTGGAAACCCTGTACAGGGTCGCTATGGGTGGGAATCAACTCAATGGCACTTAACAACAACAAATATATATATATACATAGTTGACAGAGGATATTACTACATATATTTGTATATGTGCTCTAAATATGAGTATGCATGTAGTAGAGCATGTTGTTAAGTACCGTAAAGTCAACTCTACTCATAGTGACCCTGTCTAGGAGGAGCAGCTGGTGAGCTTGAACTGCCAATCTTGCGGTTCAAACCGACCTTGAGGTCCAGCGTTTTAATCCGCAGTGCCACACCAGGATTCTATAGTAGTGTATGTTGTTGTTAATAAGTGCCATCGAGTCGGTTCCGACCCATAGCGACCCTGAACAGGGTTTCCGAGGCTGTAAATCTTTACGGGAACAGAAAGCCTCATCTTTCTCCCGCGGAGCAGCTGGTAGTTTCGAACTGCTGACCTTGCAGTTCGCAGCCCGATTCGTAACCACTACGCCAACAGAGCTCCTTATAGTAGTGTATACAGGGGGGAAAATAATGAAAATGTCTTAGCCATTAACCAAATACCTTAAGGAAATGAGTCACTGGGTTTGGGGATTTAGGATCAATACTTTGAGAGACATCTAAGTCAATTGGCATTATATAGCCCACAAAGACAATATTCTAGTCTTGGTGTAGCTCTGTAGGATAAGCACTGGACCACAGGTTGGTTTGAACCACAAGGTCGGCTGTTCAAACTCACCAACTGCTCCTCAGAAAACCTACACAGAGTCGCTATGAGTCAGAACTGATTCAGTGGCACTTAACAACAACAACCAATGAGTGGTGATTGGGGTCTTAAAAGCTTGTGAGCAGCTGTCTAAAGATGCAACTTTGCTCTCACCCTGTCTGGAGCAAAGATTGAAGAAAATCAAATTCACATGGGAACAATTAGTCTAAAGTACTAATGGACCACAAGAACCTTAATCTCCATGACCCAGAGATGGGAACTTGATGGTATCTGGCTACCACTGCTGACTGACTGCTCTGATTAACTTCACCACGATAGAAGGTCCTAGATAGGGTGGGAGAAAAACGTGGGACAAAATTTCAACATCATAAAAAAGACCAAACTTATTGATTTATTAGAGTTAGGTGGAACTCCTGAGTCTGTGGCTCTTAGATACCCAAGTCTGGATTGATTCACCCCTGTAGATGAACTTTCAGCCAAACAACAGATGGGCCTAAAGTGAACAGAAATACCAGTGGGGAAGCACTTCTTTAGACCAAAAACAAATCTCAAACAGCAGGAGGGGTCAGTACAAAAGAGAGAATGAAGACCTGGAGCAAAGGGAAGGAGTGGAGCGGGAAGAGTGCTTCCACTGAATAGCAGTCAGTGCCACAAAGCAAAATGTGCAGAAGTTGTTGATAGAAACCTACTTTTCTCTGTAAATGTTTACCCAAATCACAATAAAAAGCTTTTAAAAAACAATAAACTTTCAAATAATGTTCTTTGTAAGTCTGTAGCATTTTTTTTTTTTCTTCTGAAGTTAATTAAAGTTTAAAACTGCAATAAGACTTTGATAGAGTCCCTGGGTGGTACAGTTAAAGGGTGTGGCTACTAACTGAAAGGTTGGAGACTCAAGTCTACAAAAGTGTCTCAGATGAAAGGACTGGTAGTCTAATTCGAAAAGAAAAATTAGCTATTGAAAACTCTACGGAACGAGTTCCAAGATACACATGGAGTCATCATGGGTTGGAAATCAACTCAACAGCAACCAGTAATGACTTTTATTGTTGTCAACTGCTGTCGAGTTAGTTCTGACTCATAGCGACCCTGTATAGCGTTTCCAACAAGCCACTGGTGAGTTTGAACCACCAACCCTGCAGATTAAGCCATTCTTGCAATCTACTGCTTATCTTACAGCTCCATACCAGGACTCCAGTGACTTTTGGCACACTCTATATATTTTATGGAGTCCTGATGTGGCCTT
>NW_006408656.1:5457211-5479236 GCF_000296735.1 Chrysochloris asiatica
AACACTTAATTGTGCTCATGAGGAATCTGTACCTGGACCAAGAGGCAGTTGTTCAAACAGAACATGGGGACACTGAATGGTTTAAAATGAAGAAAGGTGTGCGACAAGATTGTTTTCTTTCACCATACTTATTCAACCTGTATGCTGAGCAAATAATCCGAGAAGCTGAGTTCTATATAGAAAAAAGTGGCATCAGGATTAGAGGAAGACTCATTAACAACCTGCAATATGCAAATGATACAAGCTTGCTTGCTGAAAGTGAAGAGGACTTAAAACATTTACTGATGAAGATCAAAGAGCACAGCTTTCAGTATGGGTTACATCTCAATGTAAAGAAAACAAAAATTCTCATCACTGGACCCATAAACTACATTCTTATCAATGGAGAAAAGATAAAAGTTGTCAAGGACTTCGTTCTTCTTGGATCAACTATCAACACTCACAGAAGCAGCAGTCAAGAGATCAAACGACGTATTGCATTAAGCAAATCTGCAGCACAAGACCTTTTTAAAGTGTTGAAGAGCAAAGATGTCAGCTTGAGAACTAAGGTGCACCTGATCCAAGCCATGGTATTTTCAATAACCTCTTATGGATGTGAAAGCTGGACAATGAATAAGGAAGATCGTAGAGGAATTGATGCCTTTGAGTTACGGTGTTGTAGGAGAATATTGAAAGTGCCATGGGCTGCCAAAAGAACCAATAGATCAGTTTTGGAAGAAGTGCAGCCAGAGTACTCCTTGGAGGCCAGGATGGCCAAACTTCATCTCTCATACTTTGGACATATTGTCAGGAGGGAGCAGTTGCTGGAGAAGGATATCATATTTGGTAAGGTGGAGGGTCAGAGAAAAAGAGGAAGACCCCCCAGCGAGATGGATTGACCACATGGCAGCATCGATGGACTCAAGCGTAGCAACAATAGTGAGGCTGGCCCAGGATTGGGTTGGTGCTGACTCAATGGCACCTAACAACAACAACAGCAACCCTATAATAGGTCACAATTAGAGATAGAGAAGATTCACTTCAGCCAACACAGCCAAGGAAGTAGTCCCTGTATTCAGTTTAGGAAGACTTCCTGGAGGAAGAGGATTTCTGATACCTCTTTTCTGATACAAGAGGATTTCTGTACTAAAACCGACATGGCCCAATGGTGGTGGTGGTGTTAAGTGCCGTTGAGTCATTTCCGACTCATAGCAACCTTGTGTAGGCTTTCTGAGGAGTGGTTGGTGAGTTTGAACCAGTGACCTTGAGGTTCAAACTGCTGACATTGTGGTCCAGTGCTTATCCTACAGTGCCACACCAGGACTCCTAAGGGTTGTTGTTGTCAGTTCTGACTCGTAATTACCCTCTACAGGGTTTCTGAGGAACCGCTAGTAGGTTTAAACTGCCAACCTTGAGGTTAGGAGTCCAGTACTTATCCTACAGCACCACACCTGAACTGGGGAATGAAACAAGACACCTATGATTAGTTCTTTACCAAAACTTGGGAAAGAACACTCAACAGCAGAAGTGGGGTGAGTGGATGAGAACTATTGATAACCTTGCCTACATATTTGGAGGCCAGACTATGGGATCCTGAAGGGAAGAGAGCTATGCTGTCGATCCTGTGAAATTCTGCACTCCACAACGGAGTCCTTTGACAAGACTAGTGGAGGAATGACCTCCTGACCTTACTCACCAAGCTTCTGGGAATCATTTCCTATGCAGAGAGCAGGAATCCTTAATCCCGAAGTTCCCTGGCTTCTGTCGGATTCTGTGTCTCTTCTAAGGGCTCTTTCTTGCTGCCCGCATGCTGAGCAAACAAACTATAGAGAGTACGTTCCTTACCACCCAGACTAATCATAGGTGTCTTGTTTCATTCAGGATGTGGTTAGTACCTTGAGGAACTGCTGGTTGCAGAGAGAGATTTAGATAGCCAGGTTGGATGGAGAGAGGAGATGCCCAGGAAGGGCTCAAGTTAACCCTGGGTCTCTCTCTAGGGGAAACAAAAGGAGCAAAAATGAACCCCACTGCGAGGGACCACAAGACAGTGTCAAGACAAAGGAGTTGGAGTGACCTGAGATTCTGAGTAACTCAGACAGGAAAGTCTTCTCGTAGGTGAGTTTGGAGTACTGGCAATAGCTGGGAACTAAACTACCACCATGCCTTTGTTTCTGTGTTCTGTCTCTTGCTGGATTGGGAAGGAAGGTAGACAGAAATTAGCAAGGAAGATGCAAGCCAAGGGATGGTTCAACACAGTCATGACAAGCATGCCTCCATTCTGCTGGCTCTTTGATTGAGCGTAGCTAGGACGCTTCCTGAACTAATGAGATGTCTAGGTCAAGTGGAACCCCTCATGCTGACTCCAGCACAGCTCAACCCCTGGGACAGGAAACTGCCTCTCCATTGAATTGTCATTTCCTCCTTGAAGCCTTCTTCAAGCCCGTGGGGAACTCTACCAACTTTCTCAACTTGGCACTTACTATCTATGCTATTAAGTTTTACTTGTATTCATTTTTGAATAGGTAATATTATCAGGGTTCAAAATGCAAAAAGATATTTAGTGAAAGCTCTTTTTCTTGCCCCTGTCCCTTCCCTGAACAAGTGCTCCCTTGAACTAGTGATATCTGATCTTGTTTCGCCTGGGGAAAGGAATCATGTCTCCTGCCTCCTTATCTCTCTGTGTTCCTGCTGGGGTGAATTTTTCTGCCCTTGGACCCAAGGGAGTTTTCCTAGCACCAACTTTCCCTTTCACCATCAGCACTGCTGCTATCTTGGATCTGATCTTCACACCCCTCTTACCTGGTCATACAACTACCAACCAGATACCCTTCACACCTCTCCAGGCCCATCTTCTAACACTCCCATCATCCTTCATGCTTCCCAAACTATTTACCATTGGCTATTTGGTCATGCTGACTTCTGCCTCTGGGCCTTTGCAAATACCATTCCCTCTGGAACGTGCTTTCCCTTCCTGCAACTCCTACTCACAGGTTAGGATTTAGCCCAACCTTCTCTTTCTGCAGGACTCTTTCACAGATGCCCACCCTCCCTCATTGGCTGAGTTTCCTGTACCCCCTCTTCCCCAGCCCCTCAGGTGCCTCTGCCATGCTGTCTTCTCATCGGGTGATCTTTCTGTTTAAAACCTGCCTTCCCCAATCAACTGGTGTGGCACTGTGGGTTAATGTGCTGAACTGTAAAGTTGGTTTGAATCACAAGGTCAGTGGTTCAAACTCACCAGCCGCTGCTTGGAAACCCTATACAAGGTCACTATGGGTCAGAAACAGCTCGATGGCACTTAACAACAACAATCAACTGTATGCTGTGTGAGGGCTGGGTTTGCTTGTCTCTGTATCCTTCCATCTTTCAGAATACCTGGTATATCATAGATATTGGATAGAAAAAGTGATAGAATGAATATCTCACTTCTCCTACCTCCTGGTAGTGGTGGTTGTGTGCCGTGGAGTCGGTTCCGACTCATAGCGACCCTGTACAGGGTTTCCGAGGCTGTAAATCTTTATGGGAGCAGAAAGCCTCATCTTTCTCCCACAGAACAGCTGGTAGTTTCAACTGCTGACCTTGCAGTTTGCAGCCCAATTCATAACCACTACGCTACCAGAGCTCCTTCTCCCACCTCCTAGACAATGCCTAATACAAAGTAGATACTCAAAGAGATATCAGTTGGTTTGATTTTTGATGCTGCTGCTGACTCTGATGTTACAAAACAAGCCACTTGTCTCCCCCAACCCAGAAGGAACCCTATTCCCCCTTGATATCATTGTTGTTGTTGTTAAGTACCATGGAGTCGGTCCCGACTCATAGTGACCCTGCACAGTGTTTCTGAGGCTGTAAATCTTTACAGAAGCAGAAAGCCTCATCTTTCTCCCGTGGAACTGCTAGTAGTTTCCAACTGCCGACCTTGAGGTTAGCAGCCCGATTAGTAACCACTACCCTACCAGAGCTCCTTCTTGATATCATAGCAGCTATATAATCCCTAGAGGCAGGTGACTCCAAACACCAGACTTCTCCACAGCAGGAGCTTGGGTGTTTAAACAACAGCATGAAACAGCTGAACCAGAGTTACTTTTGAACAAGACATACTGAGAAGTGATGAGTGTGGCTTTGGCTAAGACCCAGGTCATAAGGATAATTGCTGGGAAACTGAGCAGGGACTTATTATAATAGCAATAGTTGATACCATTCATTGAGGGCTTAGTATTTGCCAAGCACTCTGCCAACTACTGTGTTGTTGTTTTTTTCACGTATTAACGTGTCCATGTAAATAACGCACTTGCACTTAGATCACTTGCTGGAAACTAGCTCAAGAGGGGGTTACATGGTTTGCAGGACTCACATAAACACGCTTGCTTGTTTGTTTGTGTGTAAATATGGTACATTGCCTGGTTCAGTCATCACCACAATTCTGAGTTGGGTACTACTAGTTGACCACATTTAATAGGTGAGGAAATTGTGGCTTAGAGGGATAATTTGTCTAAGAGTCACACAACTGTTAATGATAAAAACTAACACTTGTTGAGAATTCACCATGTGCAGCTAGGTTTTTCTCATGAATGATTTCATTGAACTTCATCCTAAGATAGCCTTAAGAGGTAGGTGCTCTTACTAGAAGGGGCACAACTGGGATTTGTGCTCAAGTCTGTTACCACCATCATTGTGTTTAACCATTGAGTCTTACTCGGCAGAGTTTTCCACAGAAAGTTTTGCAAACATTCATCCTCTGAGCAAAGGACCATATGCCTGGGAGGTGGAGATGTCTATGTCCACCTGTTCTGCCTGGAAGCAGGTACTGTCATGAGATCTTAGAAGTTTTTAAACTTTTATTTTATTAAATATGACAAGATAGAGCAAGATTTATTTCATGTATATGAATATTCTGCCACAATTTTTTTAAAAAGGTACTGGTGTGGCGCTGTAGGATAAGCACTGGACCGCAAGGTTGGTTTGAACTGCAAAGTCAGCTGTTCAAACTCATCAGCTATTCCTCGGAAACCCTATACAGGGTCGCTATGAGTCGGAACAGACTCAATGGCACTTAGCTACAACACATGGGGTCGCTGTGAGTCAGAATCAAGTTGATAGCCTGTCCAGCAGCAACAGGATATATAGAATACCACCAGCAACTGCCACCCACTTTAAGAAAAGACACTTTATTCTGAAGCCCCCTTTGTGCCTACGTTTATTCCTTTTCCTCCCTCTTTAGAAATTTTGACTTTATTATTCCTTTAGTTTTGTTTGTAGTTTTATTACATATTTGTATTCCTAATCAACATATTATTTAATTTAACATGGGTTGAATTTTCTACAAATGGAAACATTCTGTGTTATCTTTCTGCAACTTGCTTTTTTTTTTTTTGCTTAACATTGCATACATATTGTTACATGTTGTTATGAAGTGCTGTGGAGTCTATTCCGATCCATAGCAACCCTGTTCAGGGTTTCTGAGAAGCAGCTGATGGGTTTGAACTGCCGACTTTGTGGTTCTCAGTCCAGTGCTGAACCTACACCATCACACCAGGAGTCCATTGTTATTTGTAGAAATGGTTTATTCTTGGTATTGCCCTGTACAGGGTCGCTATGGGTCGGAACCGACTCGACGGCACTTAACAACAACAACAATTGCTGTGGAGGGCATGCTCCATCATATGACTATGCCTATTCCTCACTTTTCTCTTCTTCCGACATTTCACATTTATGACAATAGTAAAAAAATCTATCCTATGGGGAGGCTTCAGAAAGTTCATTACAAAATTTCATTACCTTTTAATTCCATTCTCCACAAACTTTTTGAAGCTCATTGTATTATTTTGTGTGCTCACAATGTATGTCTGGCAGTAATGAACTCCAAGGTATGAGGTGAGAGTAACGTTGGCTGCAGTGGTTAAGGTTATGTGTCAGCTTGTCTGGGCCAAGATTCTCAGTGGTTTGAAAGTTACATAATGATGTAATTTGGTGGCTGTGTAAGGTTACATTTTGGCAATAATTACCATGTGTAGTCATATTCCATTTTATGATCCGATGTTATCCTTCATCTTCACATAATGATGATTTTTGCATAATGACCTGGTTTGTGGAACCTAACCATGTTGATAAGTGAAGAGTGAGCGTATTTCATATTTTACTCACCCTACTGCTGATGAAGGAGCCCTAGTGTCACAGTGACTTAAGTCCTTGACTGATGTCTGAAAGATCTAAAGTTCAAATCCACAAGTCACTCCATGTGAGACAGATGTGCCAGTCTCATTACTGCAAAAAGGTGGCACGGCTTATCACTGTAAAAGCCAATTAGTCAGAGACAAGAGTATGGTAAAGCAAGCAAAGTTTAATGCATACTGGTATCTTAGGCTGGGTTTTTTAGAGAAGCAAAACCAGTGAAGCATAAATATATGTATATATATATAGAGAGAGAAAGAAGTTTATGATCAAGAAAAGAGCTTACAATTGCAGAGTCCTAGGTCCCCAGAAGAAGGGAGAGAAAAAGTCCCTCTCATGTATCCATTATATTGGGAGCAGGCCCTGCTGCCAAGGAAGCATCCCTTCAATTGATTGGCTACTCATGGCCACTCATCAGAGAGCTAACTATGCCTGTATTGAGTTTTGTCACCATGTGAATAAGAACATCCCAACTGCTAAAACTCTGGAAATGCTGGCTTTGTTAAGTTGACATAAAACCCTAACCATTACACTGGTATTAAACATACTTGTATTAAACTACCTGCCTGAGGGAAAAAGGGGAGGACGATTTATAGGGAACTTGGGCATGAGGTAGGGGGTCCCAGAAATTTCAGGTGCTCTTCTTTTTTTGTTGTTTTACTTACCCCAGGTTGAGCTGACTGCTTCAAACATGTTGTTCCTAGCTGGTATTGTGTTTCTGCTCCAGTAGTTATGTTTTGCTGGTCTCCTTGGTGCACAGATTTCATAAGAACGTATGGTTTTTCTTCATTCCTACAATAGCTCTCAGGGTGGGGTTAACTACTGATTAACCTAAAGGCAATTACAGACTAAGATTAGCACTGAGGGTCTCTTTACTTGCAAGATGAAGTTGTTTTAGTCAGCTGAGACTTCAGTCTGCTTCCATAAAGCTTTGTTGTTGTTGTTGTTGTTAGGTGCCATCAAGTCAGTACCAATTCATAGCGACCCTATGCACAGCAGAACAAAACACTGCCTGATCCTGGGCCAACCTCACTATTGCTGCCACACCTAAGCCCACTGATTCTGCACTTTGCCAATCCATCTTGCTGGGGGTCTTCCTCTTTTTCTCTGACCCTCCACCCTACCAAACATGATATCCTTCTCCAGTGACTGATCCCTCCTGACAATATATCCGAAGTATGAGAGATGAAGTTTGGCCATCCTGGCCTCCAAGGAGCACTCTGGCAGCACTTCTTCCAACACAGATCTGTTGGTTCTTTTGGCAGCCCATGGCACATTCAATATTCTCCTCCAACACTCAAATGCACCAATTCTTCTATGGTCTTCCTTATTCACTGTCCAGTTTTCGCATGCATATGAGGTTATTGAAAATACTATGGCCTGGGTCAGGAGCACCTTAGTCTTCAAGCTGACATCTTTGCTCTTCAACACTTTAGAAAGGTCTGGTGTAGCAGCAGATTTGCTTAATGCAATACGTTGTTTGATTTCTTGACTGCTGCTTCCATGAGTGTTGATAGTTGATCCAAGAAGAAAGAAGTCCTTGACAAGTTCAATCTTTTCTCTCCATTGATAAGAATGTTGTTTATTGATCCAGTGGTGAGGATTTTTGTTTTCTTTATACTGTGATGCAATCCATACCGAAGGCTGTGCTCTTTGATCTTCATCAGTAAATGTTTCAAATCTTATTCACTTTCAGCAAGCAAGATTGTATCATCTGTATTTCGCAGGTTCTTAATGAGTCCTTGCTCCAATCCTGACGCCACGTTTTTCTTCGTAGAACCCAGCTTCTCGAATTATTTGCTCAGCATACAGGTTGAATAAATTGGTGAAAGAATACAACCCTGTCACACACCTTTCTTAATTTTAAACCATTCAGTGTTCCCATGTTCTGTTCGAAGAACTGCCTCTTGGTCCAGATATAGATTCCTCATGAGCACAATTAAGTGTTCCGTAATACTCATACCTTGCAATGTTGTCCATAACTTGACATGATCCACACAATCGAAAGCCTTTGCATAGTCAATAAAGCACATGTAAACATCTTTCTGATATTCTCCACTCTCAGCCACGATCCATCGGTCTTCAGCAAGCTTTTTGGAGGAGGGGGGAAATGAGCCCACATAGAGCTTACAGCCTAGGAAACCTTATGGGAAGTCCTGCTCTGTCTTATAGGGTCCCTATGAGTTAATGCAGTGCAGTGAATTACTTAGTATGGCTCTTATATTAAGATCACAAAATGATTGTTATTGTTAAGTGCCGTCGAGTCTGGTCCAACTCATAGCGATCCTGTATAAGGTTTCTGAGAAGTGGCTGGTGAATTTGAATCACCGACCTTGCAGTTCAAATCAACCTTTTGGTCCAGTGTTTATCCTATAGTGCCACACCTGGACTTTATGACTAGGTGAAATAACACAAATAAGGTTCCTGTGGCCCACCTAGGGGTTTAGGCATAACTGCCAAATCATTGAAAATCATGGCCCTGTGCTGGTTAAAGTTGCGTGTCAATTTGGCTAGGCGATGCATTTCAGAGGTTTGGCAGTTATGTAATTTGGCAGTTATGTAATGATGTAATCATTCTCTATTTTGTAGTCTAATATAATTGTCCTCCATTTTGTCATCTGATGTAATTATTCTCCATTTTGTGTGTACCTGTGGCTATGGCCCTATTTGGTAGTGAGTTATCTGTTATATTAATGAAGCAGGATTGAGGTGGGTTGTATCTTTTTTTTAACTTTTCATTGTGAGTGAAGCTTTATTGTGAATTGAGTGAAGATTCCAAGATCATCATTACTTTTACATTCAACAAATCATACACTTTGTTTCATCTCAATGATTGCAATCCCATTCTTGCAACAACAGTGATCCCACTTCCTCCCTGTGGTTCCTATTTCCATTCCACTCTCCTTCCAACCCCTTCTCACCTTTCCTTAGGTAGATGTTTCCCTTTTGATCTTGAATGATTGACCATTCCATGGTGACCATATCCTACTAGTGTTGTCCCTCCTATATACCTACCTACTGATTGGCTGAAAATTGGGCCACCAGGTGAGTTCCTTTCCAGACCTGAAGGGTGGTCAAGGGTCATAGTTTTGGTTCCTCCAGATTCTTTCTGACCAGTAAGCCCAGTCTTTATTTTATTTATTTATTTATTTATTTTTTTTTGAGTTTTGTTCTACATGTTCTATGACACTATCTAAGACTTTTTAATATGATCCCTTTCAGAGCAGTTGGTAGTGGTAGTGGGCACCATCTTGTTCTTCTGGTCTTAGAGTCATGGTAACTGATGTTCACATGTTCCATTGGTCCATTGGGCTAGTTGATTCTAAGCATCTTCAATCATCATCACTCTTCTTTCTTCTGCGTATGAAGAGACTAATAGTTGCATATTAGATGGACGTTCATGAGCTTTTAACATACCAGACATTACTTACCAAAGTAGAATGTAGACCATTGTCTTTGTGGACTGTGTTATGGCAGTTGACCATGGTGTCCCTGAGACTGTGGTCCTGAGTCCCCAAACCTAGGAACTCGATGCCTTAAGATGTTTAATAATATCTAAGAAGTGTTCATCAGTTTTCCCACTGTATGTCCCACCACTAACACTGTAGGATAAGCACTGGACCACAAAGTCGGTGTGAACCACGAGGTTGGTGGTTCAAACTCACCAGTTGCTCCTTGAAAACCCTATATAGGGTCATCACTGAATACATGACACTTAACAATAATAACAAGAACATGCCCCACCACATTCATAGGTGTATTTGCAGCAAAGGTAAATAGGTGGGCTGTGTCAGGAGTCACCACCTTACCAGAGAGTGTGACTCAAGTCACTATCCTTACCCCAGTCACTACCTTGCACAAAGAGTTTCCTTGAAGATATGGTCTGCATTCAATAATATAAATTCTCTGGTAAAGTTCTCTCTCTTGCTATGAATCCTGCATCTGGTTCATCATTATGACCCCAATTCTTGGAACTTGAGGCAGTAACCTGTCATCTAACTGGACTTGCCAACTTCTGCTCCCTTGTGAACCAACTGCCTGATGCCTAACCTACAGATTTGGGACTTGCCAGCTTCCGTAACTGTGCAAGCCATTTCCTTGATGGTTTCTGATTTCTATGAGATGCTGCAGTGAATTTCAGAGCTCAAGGATGAGAGGGAGAGTACTGAGAGAAGGAGGGGTAGTTGATGTTAGAGCAATGGAGTGATGCTGCAATATGGAAAAGTTAGATATTTGGGCTAGCTTTAACTTCCACTCCAGTGGAGCTAGCTTTGTGCTGATCCTCCTAAAATAATTATTCTTGTTGTTGGAATTGATTTGATGGCAATGGGTTTGGTTTGGAGTTTTTTGACTGCTAATGGACATTGTCAATAACCTCATATGGATGTGAAAGCTGGACAGTGAATAAGGAAGATCATAGAAGATTTGATGCCTTTGAATTGTGATGTTGGAGGAGAATACTAAAAGTGCCATGGGTTGCCAAAAGAACCAATAGATCTGCTTTGGAAGAAGTGCAGCCAGAGTGATCCTTAGAGGCCAAGAAGGCTAAACTTCGTCTCTCATACTTAGGACATATTGTCAGGAGGGAACAGTCGCTGGAGAAGGATATCATGCTGGGTAAGATGGAGGGTCGGAGAAAAAGAGGAACACCCCCAATGAGATGGATTGGCAGCATTGATGGACTCAAGTGTGGCAGCCATAGTGAGGTTGGCCCAGGATCGGACATTGTTTCATTCTGCTGTGCATGGGGTCACTATGAGTCGGTTCTGACTCGATGGCACCTGATAACAACAACAATGGACATTTAGATTATTCCTAGTTTTTGGCCTTTTAGTCAGTGCTATCTGACCATGCCCCCTGGTTCGCATTTGCAAGAATTAGTCTGATCAGGACTGACTGTGAGTGTTGGAAATGTAAAGGTAGACATTTTGTAACAAAAGGAGGGGTGTGGTTGACTTTGCAGTCTAGAAGTGGAGGTCCCTGGGACCATCAAGGGAGAAGAGAAGAGTGTGGGACCCCACCCAGAGAAGCAGTGATGCCAGAGATGGAGGCAGAGACGTGGGGAGATGGAGCAGTTGGGGCCTCTAGACCCAGAGAGGGAGAGGGGCTGTGTGATGACGACTGGGGGCAGGCTTGCAGGGTGTACCGTTTGGTTGGTTGATGATGCATAGAGGGGATTGTAACCATGGCAATGAAAGGATATACGCTAGGATGAATGTAAAGCTAATGTTCTCCCATGTAAACTATCACATAATTCACAATTTAAAAAAAAAAGAGTCTGGAATTTAAAACTGGGAGTGGAATTGCTGAGTCATAGGGTGTATACATTTTAAATCTTACTTGATAATATCAAATTGTTTCCCAAAGTGGTAATGCTGATTTCAACGTATTCATGTAGTTTTTCAGTATTCTGGTTTCTCGAGATCCATGAATCTCAGAATCTTTAGTATAGGAAAGAAACACTGAGTCAAGTCACCTTGGTTTATGAAGGGGATTTTGACAAATGCAAGTTAAGTAGCTGTGCTAAGGAGATGCTACCATTCGGCAACAGAGCCTGGGGTCAAACTTTAAATCCTTTGCTCCTCCCCACCCCTTTTTTTCAACTTTCTATTGTGAATTGAATGAAGGTATACAGAGCAGATCTTCAGTTTTACATTCAACAAATCATATACTTTACTTCATTGTAGTTGTTGCTGTTAAGTGCCGTGGAGTCAATTCCAAACCAGAGCGACCCTGTATAGGGTTTCCAAGGAGCAGCTGGTGAACTTGAACCACCGACCTTGCAGTTCAAATGACTTTCTTTGCAGTGTAACACATTAGCCCACAGCACCACACCAGGACTCTGCAATCCCCTCCATGTACCAACAGTTAACAGCATTTACCTCTATTCACTTTTAACTATTGCATTCCTCCCTGTGTCTCCTGCTACCTTCCTCTTTCCTCTGCTAACCTCTCTCTTGTTGTATATTGCCTGCCCTCTCATCCATATTAACATGTGTCTACACCCTAGCTTGTGAATAATTTTCCCTCCCCTTCCCTCCATAACCATCAATAACCATCATATAGTGTTACTTTTATCCAGAAAATCATATTTTTTTTAATGTTTTACAACATTGATCTCATACAATATTTGTCCTTCTGTGGTTGACCCTTGATTCATTTTTCTCTCTCTTCTCAGACTAAGGTCCCCAGGTGTGACCGGGACATACAAAGCTATTTCCAGAGTGGGCTCAGACTTGGAGCTGACTCAGCTGAGCCCTCATAGACTCTGGAAGATGAGAGTCTTCCGCAGACGCCACATGCCCCTGCGGCTGGTCATGGTGGGCAGCGCCTTTGTGCTCTTCCTTTTCGTTCTGCAAAGGGATGTAAGCAACAAGGAACAGACCACAGAGAAACCATGGCTGAAGTCCCTGGTGGGCCAGAAGGATCATGTCCTGGACATCATGCTGGGGGCCATGAATAACCTTAAGGATTCCATGCCCAAACTCCAGATCAAGGCTCCAGAACCCCAGGAGACTATGGTGTTCACAAACCAGTCCTGCCTGCCTGGATTCTATACCCCCGCAGAGCTGAAGCCCTTCTGGGAACGCCCACCACAGGATCCCAATGGTCCTGGGGCAGATGGAAAAGCATTTCAGAAGAGCACATGGACCCCCGAAGAGACCCAGGAAAAAGAGGAGGGCTATAAGAAGCACTGTTTCAATGCCTTTGCCAGTGACCGGATTTCCTTGCAGAGAGTGCTGGGGCCAGATACCCGACCCCCTGAGTAAGTTACACCACAATCCTATGGTGGCCAGAAGTGCGACTAGTATGACTATTAACTATCCCCTCTCCCCAAATAAATAAATAACAGTTCCCACTGAGTCATTTCAACTTACGGAAGCCCCATGTGTATCAGAGTAGAATGGTGCTTCACAGGATTTTTAGTGGCTTCTGGTTATTAGCTGAGTGTTTAACCATTTGCCCTATACCTTTGGTCTGATCACAGTCATGAAACAACTGCCAAGTAAAGACTTGGAGGGCATTCTAGAATATAGGCTAGGATTTCCCTCTAAGCCCTAACTTGTTCCCCTGACCTATTGCCCTGATCCCTTAGGTTGGAGCTCAGGAGTGTTGCAGTGCTTCTAGAGGCTCAGGGAGACAGAATCCAGAGGAAGGAGCTCAGAGCCTGGGACCAGGACCTGGTACAGAGGCACCTGGAAAGGAGTAATTCCAGGCTATGGTTTTAGTAGTCTTGCCCTTGTAGAGGTCTTTCCCAGAGACTGTGGGACTTTGGTGCTGAGCTGTTGGGGTGAAGGGCATTTCCTGACAGCTACTGGGTGGTCAGAAACATGGCCGCACTTTCTGGCTTCCTTCAGTGAAGGTCCATGGGCAATGACTTCATTCCAACTTTTACTTGAACATGCTTATCTTTTCCACATTGAGCAACAAAACCAGTGCTTAGATCTGTGCGCTACAGCCAACTCACTCTACTACATGGCTCTGGTCTTAAGCTCCTTAAGTTAAAGACTTTATGTCTTCATCATTTATCCTTTATCATCTTGAATCAAAGAGTTATACCCCTTTTGACTTTTTCTCACATGGCAACCCCCATCCCCAAATTCAGTATTCTTTTGGGCAATGAACCTGGGACACTTGACTTGAACCAAGCATTAAAGCCGTAGAAGAAGCAGCCATTGAAGTTAGTTGTCAGGAACTCTTCAACAGAGAAAGGCGTTGGCTGTGAGGCCAGCCAGTGGAGGATTCTCTGACCAGCAGCGGTGGTTAAAAAAGGGTGTTCAGTCACCTGATTCCATAAAATCCAGGCACCACACACTCCCATCCCCCACCCCAAAATGCAATGTCAAGATGGGGACAGTGTGACCAAGTGCCACTGAGTGGTTGGAATGGATAAGAATAGAGAAAGGTCACAGGAAATTGACTGTGATGATAGTGTCAGACTATAGGAAAATGGATTAGAGAAGAACCTAACATTGTAAAGAGAGGAGCTTTTTTCTCTCACTAGGTATGGAAACTGTAGTCACTTTTCTGAGATGTCAATTTTGCCATTATCACTTATCCCTCTGGGACCTCTGGATTAGATTACATTTTATATAGCACACATATTACTGAAGAAGAGTAAGTCAGCCCTGGAAGCTCCCGAGCTGATAGCAGAGCGCATACAGAGACGTAAGCTCTCAGCATCATGGCTGGGGGGCCAAGTGTGCTCTGGGGACCAGTGTAGAGGCTGAGTGAGTGACAAATATAGAGTGAGCCAGGGACATTACTTACTTGCTGTCAAGTCACTTTCAACTCGGGGTGACCCCACATGTGTCAGAGTAGGATTATGCGCTATAGCATTTTCAATGGCTTGTTTTTTAGAAGTACCATATTTTTATGCAAATAGAATATGCATTATATGGATTTTTGCAAACCCTATACCCCCCTCATTTGCATGTTATGCACGTTATTTACATGGTGCATTATATACAAAAACATGGAAGGTCTTCACGCTATTCTTCTGAGGTGCCTCTGGTGGACTTGAACTTCCAGCCATTTGGGTTAACAGCTGTGTGCATTAAGCATTTACTCAGGGACTCTGAGCCTGTGGCAGGGAGCAGATATTCTGAACTACAGTAGGGAATGTGGCTGGTGGTTCTAATGAGCCTTTGGACAGAGCTATCTTCTGAGGAACCCCCAGGGACCTGGTGAGCTGAGTCCATACTGTCATCCCTCTAGGTGTGTGGACCAGAAGTTCCGGCGCTGTCCTCAGCTGCCCACCACCAGCGTCATCATTGTGTTCCACAACGAGGCCTGGTCCACACTGTTGAGAACCGTGTACAGCGTCCTCCACACCGCCCCTGCCATGCTCCTGAAGGAGATCATACTGGTGGATGATGCCAGCACTGAAGGTGAGACCAGAGGGCCCTGAGGAGTCTCCCATGGGCACCCTGGGAAGGAAGACAGGCTGAGCTTCTTGAGGAAGTAGGCACCACCCTGTGGCCTGTTGCCTGGCGTTCCAGCTCATCATAAAGGCCAGGGACAGGAAGGAGGTGGGGGAGGTGGACCTTTCCTTTGTCTGCATTTTACCTGCTCTTCTGTTTTTGAAGGTCCCACCTCTAAAGCCCTGTTTGCTGTAGTTGTTGATAAACAAGTGAGATTACTCACCAAACTTCCCACTTTTCAAAGCATTTTCATAAAATCTACTGGGCACAGGTCCCCTGTGTCTGGCACTGACCTAGGACTGGGGAACACCATGACAAAGGCTACCAACCTTCAGAGGACAGGCAGCTTCATGCAACACCAGCTGTTAACAGACAGAAAAGGTCATGGACGTGGGTGTCTGATACCCAGGGATTCAAATCCTAGCTCTCAGTCTTCCTGCATCTGTGACGCTTGGCTTCTCTGAACCTCAGTTTCTTCTTCTAAAAATAAGGACAATTGCCTCCCTCACATTGGGGCTGAGGAATCCAAGATCCATGATGAATGAGATAATTCATGTGCCACAGAGTACTTGGCATTGAGAAAGAGCTCCACAAGCATTCATTTCATTTATTGTATGAGAACAATGCACTATGGGAGGGCAGAGCCCGGGGGTATTATTTCTGCCTGGAATGACTGGGAGCCTCACAGTAGACGCCAGCTTGGAGCTGGGCCTTAAAGGATAAGTGTGATTGTCTAGGGAAAGATAAGGGGATGAAGAGAAAACCACATAAGCAGAATCCTAGAGACATGTGTGTGGAACTTTGGGAGACTTGGGGTGCCTAGTGCTTAGGTTTATTGTAAAAAAGGAGACTAAAATGGTATTGAATTGGTTTTCATGCCATGATGAAAGGATTTAGAAAGAATTGAGGAATCACTGGTACTGTTTAAGCTGAAGAATGATGAGTTTCAGAACAATGACAGTTTGGGGAGCAGAGAGTAACATAGTAATTGGAGAGAGAGAGGTGGAGGACCTAGAATTCCATAAGCAAGTTCTTAAAATCACTTGAGAGTGGAGTAATGGGAACATATCTAGGAAAGTGGTTTGGGGACTGGTGCATCATTAGACTGGGATTCTCCAAAAGCTGAGCCCCCTTCTCAGATGATATGTGGTATCCGGGCTTTCCATTTTATGTCCTTGGCTCACCTCTTAGAGGCCTGCTGCCATTTCCTTACCATCCCTCAGTTTTCCTCCTGCCCTGCAGGTTTGCAGGAATGCTAAAAATAAAATTAGGGCAGGAGAAGGCCCTAAAAGGAGGACTGAATGTGAGTACTATGGATTGGTTTCTTCAGGAAGCTCACATATTCCTAGGAAGGACAGACACTTAGCAGTACTAACAGGTAACAAAGTCAAAGCAAGCAAATATCAAAGATGCGCTGAGAAAGGTCTGGTGGACAAGGACCATATAGATTAGACTTCTGGGAAGGGAGAACGACAAAGTTTGACAAAATAGGCTACGCACTGTCATTGAGTTGATTCTCAACTGTAGCTACATTCTCAACTATAACCCATAGAACAGAGTAGGGTGTCCAGGGCTGTAAATCTTTAGGGAAGCAGATTGCCTCATCTTTTTCCCACAGAGCAATTGGTGGACTCAAACCAAAGACCTTTCAAGTAGCCAAGCACTTAAGCACTGTGCCACCTGGGCTCCTTGGGACAACGCTAGTAGGGACTTGCAAGTGGTCTCTGGGAAACCTCAGTAGCAATGGAGTGTGTTCTTAACCATTCCTCCTCTCAAACTGGACTCACTCTTGACCCTTTTCCCTCCAAGCCTGTGCCACCATCCCCAGAAGTCCCACCTCCCTGAATCACATGTGGTGGGAGCTCTAAACTCTTCTCGCTTTCTCACTTGTCACTCAGAATTTTATGTGTGCCAAGTTGGGCAACTCCTCTACCAGGCTAGATGGGTGACATGGTGCCAGGCTGGCACAGACGTCATCTAAGGGTGTTGTCTCCTGTGTCTGGTGGAGCGGAACTTATGTGTGCCAAGTTGGCACCTCTGAAGTACCTGCTCCCAGGGGGCCACCAGACGTATGCTCACATTCTTTCTAGTCAACTGTCCCTTGTTGTCTTGGAACTTCTCATAAGCCCAATTCAAGCATCTCTGAATCATCTGCCTGAAAAAGCTAAGCCAGCCATTCTTATTTTTCTGGGTTCTGGTCTCCTTTGAGAATCTGTTAAGAACTACACCCCTTTTCCTACAATAGTGCACAATTGTCCACAGCAGTATGTGCGCACACATTTTTGCATGTGATTTCAGGGAGAGCTCATGGGCTCTGGAATAAAGAGCCCTACCTGGAGGGCTTTCAGACTCCAGAGATACCTTCAGCAATGTCAAGTTCAGTGGAAAAAGCAGGGGAGGGGACCTCAGCCCCATAGTCAGAAATCTCTGCAGTCTACAGTGGGATACAATTTCCAACACATTTGACCGTTTGATCAGATTAACTGTCTCCCATTACACATACACAAAACAAGGGCTGTGTCTCTGCTGAAACACAATGTGCGTGCTCTCTGCCCTCCTCCCCAGGCACCCAGAAGCAGCTCTCTGACCATGAATACATAGGCATTTGATACCAGGGGAGAGGAGGCCCAGCGTCAGGCTCAGAGTTAGAACCAGGCCAAACACTCAACAGCCAGGGTTCAGGCCTGGTCTTGACATACTCCATGAGCTTCTAAAAACTACCCCCAATCCTGCTCCCACCAATCTGTACTCCAAACAGGGCCGCATCCCCATGTCCTAAGCTCTGCCCTGCCCTGGGGGAAGCCGAGGAGAAGAGACACTAGGTCTCCTTTGTGTGGGCATTTACTGGCCAGGGAAGCGAGATCAGACACATACCCAGAGACAGTCCAGAAACAAACATGGCCCTTCGTGATCAAGTCCCTAACGAGAAAGGACGAGTGAAGAGGTGGTGTTGGTGGGGGAGAGGGTGTTGTGGGAAGGGCAGGTAAAGAGATCAGCAGTGGAAGGCAAAGAGATAAGAGATAGACCTGAGGTGCAGAATGCACTACGTGAATCCCAGGGGAGAAGATGGGGAGCATGTTGGATTAACCCCAAATTGTTCACTGCCGTGTCTCTTGCTGATCAGAATAGAGCTACGTTACAGTTCCTCTTGCACTCCTAAGAGATTTTCAGGAATGCAAGAAAGGAATTGTTCAAAGACTCTGATTTTAGATGATTGACAACTTCCAGGTCTGTCCCAACAGGTGATATTGTTTTCTCTCCTCTCTATCTCTTACCTCTGAGTTTCTTGCATAATGTAAGAAAATATCTCTCTATTCAACCTTATTATGTCCTGGATTTTCTGGGAATTTTTCCATTTCAGCATTTTCTTCCATTTCTCCTATTAAAGAAATTCTGCTGTTCCCACATGTAAATACCATCTACATGTCTACTCTTTACCCCTGAAAGTAGGAGGTGTCAGACAATAAACCTTGATTTGGGTTAGAGACCATCACCCAGTATCCAAATGCACTACCTGAACTGGTGGGTTGTAGAATATTCCCGAAGGGTATGGTATCATGCTTGTACATTTGCTAAGGGATTCATCAAGAAAAATTTCCCAGTTGCAATTAGATTTGAGGCTGGCTACAATATGGATTGAGTCCTGGTGTGGCGCTGTGGGTTAATGCGCCAGACTGCAAAGCCGTTTGAACTGCAAGGTCAGTGGTTCAAGCTCACCAACTGCTCCTCAGAAACCCTATACAGGGTCGCTATGGGTCAGAACCAACTCGATGGCACTTCACAACAACAACAATATGGATAGGAGTACAGGTGTGGTGCTGTGGGTTAATTCTCTAAACTGAAAAGTCATTTGAACCGCAAGATTGACAGTTTAAGCTCACCAGCTACTCCTTGTAAACCCTATGCAGGGTCACTGTGGGTTGGAACTGACCCGACAACACTTAACAACAACAATATGGATAAGCAGGAATATAGAATAAAAAGCAAATGAGACAGGAAAGATTAGAAGGACAGCCCTCCCCACAAGAAACAGTATTCTCTTTTCTAGATTTTTCAGAAACCAAGGGAGAGGGAACAGTCCAAGAAAGAAAAGTGTGGATAAAGACAGGAATTCATTGATATGCATAATGTTTATTTACTGGTCACCTACTGAGTGCATGACCTGTGCCAGGCCCAGGCCCCAGGGGGATACAACAGCAAACAGGTTTAGCAACAGCTCTATCTTCTTGGAAGACAGAAAAATAAATCATTTCAGATAGTAACAAGTGCTATTTAAGGAGAAAAAAGAGAGCGAATGCAAGGTGAGGGGACAGTGAGCAATTAGGGAACTCTTTCAGTTAGAAGTTCCTTGTTGGTGCAAATGGTTGACATGCTCAGCTGTTAACCGAAAAGTTAGAGGTTGAAGCCCACCCAGAGATGCCTTGAAAGAAAGGCCTGGTAATCTGCTTCTAAAAAAAACAGTCGTTGTAAATACTCTGGAACACAGTTCCACTTTGACATACATCAGGTAGCCAGGAGTTGGAAACTACTCAATGGCAGCTGTTTTGGGGTTCAGGTGGCCAAGGAAGGCTGCTTTGAATGTTCAAACCACAACTGATGCCAACTCACAGTGACCCTGTAGGGTAGAACTCCCTAGGGTTTCCGAGACAGCAAACTTTTATGGGAGCAATCTCCTCTGTCTCCCTAGGAGCAGCTGGTGAGCTCGAACTGCTGACCTTGCAATCAGCAGCCTAACACTTAACTACAAGGACTCTTTGTTCCAATGCAAAGGCTTAGATGCTTGGTGTTTTGATGAGGCAGAAAGCAGGCCACTGGCTGCTGGAGGTAAAAGAGCAAGGAAGCAGAAAGGTCATTGGTGCGAGGTGAGTTTAGAGAGGCGATTAGAACAATCCTGGAGATCTTTGTAAGTAATGGTCAGTGCTTGGATTTGTTTTGTTGTTGATGTTTTGTTAATGTGGTAAAATAGATACAACCAAATATTTGCCATTTCAACTGTTTTTATGCATACAGTTCAGTGACCTGAATGATATTCACCATAATGTGCAGCTATCACCATGGATCTGTTTTGTTGTCAGAAGTGAAATATACATAGCAAACAGTCACCTGTTCAGTTGTTTCTACATGTATAATTCAGTGGTATTGATTATATTCTTCATGTTATACATTCATATTGCTATTTTTTTCCACTGTTAACATAAACTCTATGTCCCCTAAGCAAAACTTACCCCTTCTACCCCTTCCTCTCACCTCTGGTAATCACTGGAAAATGATCTTTGGTTTCTATAAATTTATTTCATATTAGTGAGATCATACATTATTTGTCCTTTTATGACTGACTTATTTCATTCAGCATCAAGTTTTCAAAGTTCATCCATGTTGTGGAATGCATCAGGATTTCATCTCTCTGTATGGCTGAATAATATTCTGTTGTCTGTATGCACTATGTTTTGTTTAACCATTTATATGCTGATGGACATTTAAGCTGTTCCCACCTTCTGACTATTATGAAAAGTGCTTCAGTGAACATTAGTGTGTAGGTTTCTATTTACAATTTTGCGCTCGCTTCTTCTGCATATATACCTAGGATTAGGATTGCTGTGTCATATGATATTCTATGTTCAACTTTATGAGGAAACACCAACCTGTTTTCCATAGTAGCTGTACCATTTTGCATCCCACCAGCAATAGATGAAGTCCAGTTTCTGCAGGACCTCACTAATACCTGCTGATTTTGGTCTTCATCATCATTGCTTTTCTAACAGGGGCATTTCTTTGAACTTTTTATTATGAATTGAGTGAAGGTTTACAGACAAGATCATCAGTTTTACATTCAACAAATCATACACTTTGTTTCATCTCAATGATTACAATCCCCTCCCTGCAACAACAGCTATCCTGCTTCCTCCCTGAGGTTCCTATTTCTGTCCCACCCTCCTTCCCATCCCTTCTCAACTTTGTCCTTAGGTAAATGAGGCCCTTTTGATTTTGACTGATTGATCATTCCATGGTGAACATACCTTTACTAGTGTTGTTGTCCCCCTATATACCTATTTACTATTTGGCTGAAAATTGGGCCATAAAGGTGAGTTCCTTTCCAGACCTGTAGGGTATTCAAGGGTCATAGTCTCAGGTTCTTGCAGTCTCTTTCTGACCAGTAAGCCTATTTTTTTGTTAATAATTTTGAGTTTTGTTCCATATATTCTCCTACTCTATCTGGGACCCTCTAATATGATTCCTTTCAGAGCAGTTGGTAGTAGTAACTGGGCACCATCGTGTTCTTCTGGTCTCAGAGTCGTAGAGACTGATGTTCACATGTTCCATTAATTGGTTGATTCCAAGCATCATTATTCTCATCACTTTTCTTTTTTCCATACATAGAGAAACAAGTAATTGCATCTTAGATGACCACTCATGAGTTTTTAGATCCCAGATGCTACGCACCAAAGTAGGGTGTAGAGAACATTGTCTTTGTGGATTATGTTACGCCAGTTGACCTTGGTATCCTATGGGACCATGATCCTGAGCACCCAAGCCATGAATTTGTTTTTTATTTTTTTTGGTTTTTTTCCTAAGATAACATTTTTTTTCAGCCTGTGGCTTCCTGACCCCCACTCATACCACAGTTTGAAAGGTGCAGAGCAACTTAAAGAATTATAACTGCACAACCAGAAGTTAAGTGTAATTTTAAACCACTGAAGTAACATGAGCTGATTCATATGTGGGGTCTTCAAAAAGTTCATGGGAACAATGGAATTAAAAAATAATAAATATGAACTTTATTTCTTAAGAAGCTCCATCAATGGTAAGACAGTTTGATACCAGTCATTTAGTCCATCCCTAAAGAACTGAGGGTCCTGGGGATTCAACCATGGCTGTACAGTCTTTTTTTACATTATTAACTGATGAAAAATAGTTGTTGTTAAGTACTGTCAAATCTGTTCCAACTCATAGTGA